>NC_051232.1:23885438-24185438 GCF_015220715.1 Pygocentrus nattereri
ACAGTAATGGCTGCATTAAATTGAATTTTATACAGTGCGTTGAAGTGCGAGTGAAGCAGATACTTCATTCAAATCTGACAGCATAACCTTTGCTATAACAGTTGAGGTAAACATGCTAGTTTGGGTTTTGCTGTATGTTTGCTATTATTTTACACAAAAGTCAGCATCAGAAAAGAAAAGCGTTTAACGTCTGCTTTTTTGTGCGCTGCACATTTAGGAGAGCTGGAGGATAGTTAACACTAATTCATTAGTCTCTTGCCTGCTGTTGTGGGCCTGAATTAAGTCAGTACTGACTACTGCTGTGCTGCTGCCTTTGTGATTAAAAGTGCTGAAAGTTTACTCCTCTGCCTCTCTGCGCTCTGACAGCACCCCACAGTGAACTCCGCTTACAATGTACACTCTTAAAAAAGATCTTTAAGGGTTCATAAGTCTATACAGAACCAAGAACACTCAAACTTTTTTTTACATGATTAAAGGTTCTTTGCATCATGAAATGGTTCTTCAGATTGAAGGAGAATGTGTTGTATATGGCTCTATATAGAACATTTTTAAAAGGGTTCTATATAGCAACCAGAAGGGTTTTTCTGTTGTTGCGATATCAAGCTAGTTACATCAGAAGAACGCTTTTTGGTGCTACATAAAACCCTTTTTAAAACGTTCTACATAGAACCATATAGAACACATTATCCATCAATCTGAAGAGCCATTTCATGATGCAAATAACCTTTTAAATCATGTAAGGGATTCATTGAGTGTTTATTACTTATTAATTACTGTTGAATTATTTAGTTATTATAGTAAGTTACTGTTGTGAGGTAGCAGACGGTACCCAGAGCTGTTAATTTGTTCATTCCCTCCCACACACACACACACACACACACACACATCACTAGAAGACCATCACTTGAAACCAGACACACATGCACACAACTCAAACAGTACTTGTGAGAAGTAAATGTATGTGGAAAGTAAAAATATGCAGAGGCATTCCTGCTTCAAAGCATGATTCACACTTCATGTGCAAAAGACAGACTTTTAGCTTTTTTTTTAGTTTTAAGTCAAATAGGCAACAAACTGATTGTTTTATCATGATAGTCTCTGTGGTTGATTCTCCACATCTGTGTGTGACAGAAAGAGGGTGAGAGTGAGAGAAAGAGAGACAGAGACAGAGAGAGAGAGAGAGAGAGAGAGAGAGAGAGAGAGAGTGAGAGAGAGAGAGAGAGGAGAGAGAGAGAGAGAGAGAGAGAGAAAGAGAGACAGAGACAGAGAGAGAGAGAGAGAGAGAGATATAGAGAGGGGGCAGAGAGAGGAGAGAGAGAGAGAGAGAGAGAGAGAGAGAGAAAGAGAGACAGAGACAGAGAGAGAGAGAGAGAGAGAGAGAGAGAGAGAGAGAGAGAGAGAGAGAGAAAGAGAAACAGAGACAGAGCGCACGAGAGAGAGAGAGAGAGAGAGAGAGAGAGAGCAAAAGAAAGAGAAAAGAATCCCCTGCAGTGAAAGGAAACGCAAGGATCAAATGAATGGTTCTTTAAATGGTGCTGAAAAGGCAAGTAAATTATTCATATAACCTATACGATCATGTCATCAGAGAAAGAGACAGAGAGGGGGTGAGCAAGATTGACTGTTTGAATGGTGAGAGACTGTGGGTGTGTGTGTCTGTAGGTGTGTGTGTGTGTGTGTGTGTGTATGTGTGTGTGTGTGTGTGTGTGTGTGTGTGTGTGTGTGAGCCATAAGCCACATGCATACTTAGTCGAGGCGTCTTTCTGGGAAAACTCAACTTATGAAATAAAGCAACATAAAATAACCAGCGTGAACGGCCAACTTCTGTCTGTACTGAAGTGTGAAAAAAGGAGAGGAGAGGGAGTGACAGAGAAAGAGAAAGCAACAGAGAAAGGGGAATTCCTGGGTTTATTCAGGGCCCTTGGGAAAGTAAAAGTGTCTGCTTGTCTAATTTAGTGTGCTAGAGTTAAACACTGCAGCGTGACGTTTTTAATACTGAAAACATTTCTATCACTGCATCTTTATTACTTGATTTTTCAAGCTGTACAAATGACATTTAAGTCCTGAAGTGAGCACAGGTTTAGGAGGAAGAAAAAACAAGTTATTATTCTCAAGAAAAGCCTCACGACTTACTACCATAGACTTTAAATTCTATTTCAGGAGTCACAGTGCGAGCTGGGTGGATTCCAACACAAACCACCAATCAATTTCAGTCATCTTCAGTCACAGATCTGTAATTAGCCAAGCACCACATATCTTGACTGTCATAAACCACTCAGGCTTTTTCAAACCTTTACATTATTTGAAATCGCCAGCTGCCCTCTTCATTTTATGAATGTTTAATGATAGACTGTCCAAAATTACTTGGAAGAGCGAGCCATTACCATAATGTTAAATGTTAATCATAAAATGATGATTTCAAAAGATATGAAGTCTTCTGGCAGTAATGGGACTATAAGGTTATCATGACAAACTGCATCACGAAAAGAGTTTTTAAAATTAATGGAACCATCAGTACTTAAAGCCAACCTGAACCCAGACCTCGTTTACCATCTTAGTTCATGTCTCTGATCATTATTTGTCAAATAAAAGACAAAATTCTTTTGTTTTACTGTAATCTTCCATCAAAATGTAATGAAATTTTCTGGACCCCAAAATGTCTTCAGAACACTTTTTTTAAGATGAAGGGACCCTTATTAGTTCCGCAATGTGGAAATTTCGCCTTCACATTTGACCCATCTGTGCCATAAAATACCACATACACACCAATGGGACATGGAGCACACTTGCCTGAAGTGGTGGGCAGCCGTATCTGAAGCGCCCAGGGAACAGTTGGGGGTCAGGTGCCTTACTCAAGAGCGCTTCAGTCACATACTGTCGGCTCAGGAGATCAAACTAGCGACCTTCTGGTCACAGGGCTGGTTTTCTAACCTCCAGCTCACGACTGTCTCCATGAGGAGGTGCACAATTCCTGGAGGTACAGCAATACCAGGTCGATGTGTGGAGCAGACGGAGCAAGCTCCTCTTCCGTTGCCCTGTTCTAAAAATCAATTTAATGTGTAGTCCTTATATAGAGGACATATCAGATGTTAAACTGATGAGAACAGATTCTACACTTGATCTTATCCAAAAGGCAGAGAAGCGATGTGTTACCATGCACCAGCGGACGGGGGAAAAAAAATTAAACAATACTATTTTTACATCCACCTCCCTCCACTGCAACCTACCATCATGCTAAAATACCAAGCACACTTAGAGACCCTCCCTGATACTATATTTCAGTCTAAAATACATCACGGTACAAAAGGAATATGTGTTATGATTTCCGATTCAAACTAACTTAACTAAACAATGTTTCATTAAAGACTGCATAACTGGCTGTGCTGAAATAGAAGCTTTAGCGAAAAACCCTACATCATTAATTAATTCATTACTCCTGACCAATGACTGGCCTGCACCTGTCTTTAAAATGACTCGACTTACGTACCTATTCTGCTGCTTTAGGTGCCTACGTTTTGGCATTACCCTTCTTTTCCCCCAGCACCACCAGCTGGATCTGATCTGATGAGATTAGTCTCAATGCTCCAAGACCTGGACCAAGGATGGGGCTTACGCCAATGACTTTTTACTCTGTACTGAAATATTATCTTTCATCTTTCAACAAAAAGAATTCCTTCACTCTTGCCTCCTGAATCTTTCTGGCAGAATTGAATTTAGTGTTGTGCAGTATGTGAAACACTAAAAACGGAATTAGCTGTGTTCATAGGCTCCCATAGCCTTTTTAAAATGTGGTACTGCTGGTGCACTGTGATCGTTCCAACCTACCAAATCAAAATACAAAATACTATGATTCACATTGTGTTCAATTATCTTCTATTATTGTGACATTGTATTTTTTCCATATCTCTCCCACTATGGCTATCATTATACCATAATGTGCAAACAACTGATGTATAATGTACCTGGGTAATAAGTATTCATTTGTTAAAAAGCACTCAAATTGAATAAATACCAAAAATACATTTACGTCTGTCAGGAAGTTAACCAAACCTTGAGAAAAGCTCACTATTTACTGTTACCATCTAATAGCTACTTTATCTAATTAATCAGATGTGCTGCTGAGCTGATGGTATTTAACAAATCCATGCAATATTTAGAATGCATCAAGAAGTCAGGGACCAACCTTGTGTTCTTCTAGTTGTATTCTACTAACATAAAAATAACCTTTTTTAAAAACACAACATAATCTTCCATTTCAGTGTGTTTGTTTGTAAGTGTTTATTCTAATATTACATCGTGTTTTTGCTACACTTACTGGTTTGAACTGGTTTCCTGAACTCTTCCTTAGTTCATTAGCACGTGTGTGCCTGTGTGTATATGGCAGAAAATGGGCTGGAGAAGTCAGATGCCCTTGATAAGGGGACCCGCTTAGTAAATGAATGGCAGTAATGAACAAATTACACATCAGCAGAGATGCATGGTGATAAGAATTAAACACGTACGGTCTCGGCGAGGCAGTAATTGATTTTATGACAATGCTTTTCTCTCCAAATGTGTAATCGGGGAACAATGAGACGTCGCTGGCCATATCCCTCATGCTGATTCGAGGCTTTATCAAATGTTTATGTTAGATACTTGCACTTTACAGGCTAAAGTGGCTCAGATTACATATGATCAGCCAAAAGGATTCAGGAACAGATTCAGCTTGGATAAATGACATGGCTTATTGCTCATTCTGGTCCATATAGACTTAAAGAATCAAGTTAGTATAGACTGAGTGACAGCAATGAAAATGTCCTTGATGCCTCCAAACCATGTATCCAAGAGAAAGAGAGAGACTGAGAGAGAGAAAAAGACAGAGAGAGAGAGAGAGAGAGAGAGAGAGAGGAAAAGCTAAAAAAAATGCAATGAAAAACTTCAAGCAGTCTTAAAAAAGAATGGTTGCTACAATAAAGGCAAAAATATGATATTCTAATTAGTCGTTGAGGCTTTTTTCAGTAACACACCAGTTAGACTAACAGCGTAAAGAGATGACAGGACATATTGTCGATGGTTGTACAAACTTTAGGAATCAAGCTGGAATGGACTGAGCAAAGGCAGTTGAAATGTCCTTGATGCTTATGAGCCATGCTTTTCAAGAGAGAGGGAAAGAAAGGGGGACATTTTGCTGTTTGTTGTAAGACAGAGAAGAAAAAATGAAGAGAAGTCAGAGACCGTGTCTGTGTGTTGATTCGGTGTGAGGCCATGTAAAATTTGCTGTGGACACACTGTGGGGTGTCAGCAGTGACTGCTATTTAAAACGGCTATTTATTATGTGTGTGTCTGAACTAGAAATTGGCAATATGACAATAAATGTTATTGTGATTTATTTTGTTTTCATGAAAAACACAATATCAGAGTGAATATCAGAAGAACTGTGACCAACTGCTTCATATTTCATTATAAACAGAGTATAATTAGTCATGTTGAACTGGATTTTGTTAGTTCAGACCGTGTCTTCAACATACAGTGAAAGAATGCAGGCAGCCTGATTAAGGGACAGGAGAAAACCCTGAGAACTTGGACTGGAGTTCTGGCTGGCTTCTGCTTAAAGCTACACAGAAGGACCCTCCTAAGATTGAGGGATAGAGAAGAGATGAGGCAGTGGATGGTACTCTGAAAACCTCACCACTAGAAACAGAAGGTAGAGATGGAAATTTATAGGCAGGGATGCAAACAGATAAGGGCTTATACAAGGTGAGAACATTGTGTGGATAGAGAAACAACCCAAAACACCTGCGGACCACTCCGCGTCAGCCCAGTGTCTGATTAAACACACTCTAGGTGTGATTTTTGAAACTGAGGAACATGTTTGTCACAAAACCCAACACACTGGGAAGTTGACAGTTCCATATTTCTCTACCACATCACCTTCGAAAAACCACACACTTGGCTATAGCTAGTTTAGGCTACCCTAAGGAAAATTCTGCAGAGGGGCCCTCCTACATGACCCCTGAACCATGGAAACCACTTGCTGTTGCTACACAGTCACATCTAACACTCTAGTGCTCCAACTACTCTCCTCCCTCCTTTAAACAGTTTGCTCCACCTGCCAGTCTAAGAATAAGTAGACCTGTACAAAACACAATGAAGTACAAATGGACAATACTTAAAATTATAGATATTTTCTCAGCTGCATCAAGCCCTTTCAAACTGGATCCCCCAGATTCCCTTCAATGCGTTATCAAATATTATAATATTAATACTATTCATATTTTGGCTTGGCTGAATACTTGATGGTGATTATTTACTGAGAGATGTTCTGACATATTGCCCAGTGTTCCCAAATTCAATGTTTAATCAATAGTCAATGTTTACCAGTTGCTTCACATTTTGCATTAGCGCAGTTTCTTTTGTACATGTGCGCTATTCAAGAAAAAAATGATCAGCTTGCTGGTAGCGCTGTGAGTGGGGAAAGCCCCCCTCCAATCTCGACCCCCCCAGTGTGGAGATCAGCCAGAACAAAATGAAAAAATATGTATGATTTATGAGATTTCTTTTTAGATTTTGTCAGTGAGTTCAAATATGTTGTTGAGAAGTATTTCTCATTCAAAGAAAGAGGATATCAAAATGGTACAGGCTCTGGATCTCACATTGGAGGGTCAAAAGCATTAGTTTTGTTAAAATGGAGGATATTTGTGAATGTGTGAAAATTCAACTGTTCAACTAACCCTAAACATAATTCTAAACTTAACCTCTGTAACCAAAAAAGAAATGGCTTTGCCCTTTTAGTAAGGCAAAAAAAAAAAAACCAAAAAAACCACACAGAGCTTTTATACAAAGCACTTTACAAAGTCAAAACAATTTTGTGGGTCCTGGGGATAGCCCTGTTTTTGTCCTGAAAATTGGATGATGTCCATGCCTGAAAATGCATGAAAACAAACACACGTACACCAAGATGATGTTTCATTTATTATATCACGCAGAGAAACGTTTTTGGGGACCATGACAGGAGAATATTTAAGTGCGCTTCTCAACCTTGACTGCAAACATTCAAAATAGGTTCCTGGAAGGACTTTGATTTCGTCCAAACCTTTTACCTTTTCTCAGTCTTTAGATTGGCCTCCACCTCTACTTTTAATGGCATCAAAGAGCAAGAGAGAGAGAGAGAAAGAGAAGAGAGAAAGAAAAACATAGAATAAGGTTTTGCCATGAATTTTGTGAAGAGATACACTGATAAAAGCATGCTTGGAACGTACACAGGGCTTTGGCATGAATCTGATGGTAATTATAAACCATTAGACATTAGACAAACAATGAATTACGAGTAAATGATCATGACAATCATGCCTTAAACTTTTAATATTATTGTTCTTAGCAGTTGCTGGAGATTGCTGAAGGCATAATTTATCCTTGACAGACTGTGATGTTCGACTGCACATATACCTAATGGGCAATTATTACATAATCATCTAATCGCCATTATACAGGATGATCTGAGTTATTTGTGATTATCACAAGTACTTAAGCTGTTAGCCATCGTCTTACACAGTCCTTAGACGTTTCAACCCTACATGTTATATCACAACAAGCAGAATGGGCATTGGGTTTGAACAAATTGAGGCAAATCATCTTGAATTCAATGCACAAAAGCAAAAAAATGTAAATGATGTTTCACTTGGATTTAGAGGGCAGCTTGGGTTTGAAAGTAATGTTAGTGATCCATGTAGATCATTTTACTTTTTTAGCATACATGCTAGCTGTTTTTTGCTTGCATTCTGATTAGAGCATCACATCAGAGTTTCAAAGGTTATGCTTCTTGTGTCACAAGAGTAAAGAGTCTCTCTCTCTGGTGGTGACAGTGTGAAGTATGTTTGTCACACTTCATCTGTGTGTTACCATGGTTACAAGCACCAATGAAACCTTGCTTCAGAGATGCACACGGCAGCATGCACTCACCAAATGATAAGGGGACACTCGGGCTTCAGCAATAACAAAGGGACACTTGGGCTGTTTTCGCTTATCAGACTCTGAAGAGTTTTCATCTGCTTTAAGAAAAAAGAAGAAAACAGAAAACAGGAAGAAGGGAAAAAACTGAAGTGTGCCGGTGTTAGGAACTGACAGATATGTTTTAAAGCTCCAGGCGAAGTCTGCCAATCAAAATGCCCCAAAACTGCTGAATACACAGCACAAAACAGCCATATGGCAGAATCTGTAACAGAGGCTTGTTTTTTCCTTTCTTTAATTTTAAAGACAGCCTTAGCAGGTGCATACTTTCCTCTTCATCTCTTTAAAAGTGTATTTGTCTACAAATGCTGCATATAAACTGCTGAAAACCCACTCTTGAAAGACAAAAAAAAAAAAATGGGTGTGCACAACAAAGAGACTGTCACACTTCACAATCGCATGTTGAAGCAATTTTATGAATAAAACATCAAACCACTAGAACTGGATGAGGCTTTATCATAGCAGAGCTTCTACACTTACTTCTCATTCTAAGTGTGGTTGTCATCTACTGGACATCTGTCAGTATTTCAGATAATAAAACAGATCATTCCTTCTCTAAAGCCTCATTGACTGAGCCATGATCAAAGCCATTACAAAGTAATTGAAACACAAATGACACCAAACATTAGTTAAATTCTGTGGTAATGTGGCCAGTTAATAAAAACCATAAAAACAACAGGCCACATATATATCACAAGTCACATATATATAATCACTGTAAAATTTTAATTATCAACAGTTTTGGTATACATCACTACAAAATATGTATATTATAAAATATCTATAAAATACAACCACATTTCCAAAAAAGTTGGGATGCTGCGCAAAATGTAAATAAAAACAAAATACACTTATGTGCAGATCATTTAAAGCCTATATTTCATTTAAAATAGTATAAGGACAACATACATATTGAAACAGTGAAATCTTATTGTTATTGAAAAATATTTGCCCATTTTGAATTTGATGCCAACAGCACATTCCAAAAACGTTGGGACGGGGGCAACAGTTGTGTGAAGCTAAAAAAACACCTGGTGGTTAATTGGCAACAGGTCACTAAAATGACTGGCTATAGAATGAGCATCCCAGAGAGTTTGAGTCTTTCAGAACTAAAGATGAAGAGGAGTTCACCACTGTGAAAGACTGCATAATCAAATAGCACAACAATTCAAGAAAAACATTTCTCAACATAAAATAGCAGAGGACTTTTGCTTTTCATCAACTCTAGTATGTAGTAACATTAAAAGATTTAGAGAATCTGGAGAAATCTCTGTATACATAGGACAAGGCCAAAAACCAGTATTCGCTGGCTGTGATTTTTGGGCCATGATTCTGTAGTGGAAATCACTGCATGGGCTCAGAAACACTTTTGAAAACCACTGTCTGTGAAAAGAGTTTGTCACTGCATCCCTAAAAGTTAAAACTCTAAAACACAAAGAGGAAACCATATATAAACAGGATCCAGAAATGCTGCCAACTTCTCTGGGCATGAACTCATTTAAAACAGACTGTGGGGAACGGAAAAGTGTCCTGTGGTCTGACAAATCAAAATTGGAAGTTGTTGAACTCATGGACACTGCATTGTTAATGACACTGTTAAAGGTGAATAATGTATACATGTTTTGGCAACATATGCCTCCATCCAGATGATGTATTTTTCAGGGAAGGCCTTGCCTATTTCTGCAAGATAATGTTAAACCACATCCTGCATGTTTTACAACAGCATGACTCTGTATTAAACTGTTGCTTCAAATTCAAAATGGGCATATATTTTTCAAAAAAAACATACAATTTCTCAGTTTCAACATTTTATATGTTGACTTTGTTTTTATTTAAATTCACAACTTTTTTTGGAAATGGGGTTGTAATTTATGTTTTTTACCCCCCAAATAAACCTTTTTTTTGTAGATTAACAATGATATATTATTCTGGATGTCCCTTCACTTTTAATGAGAACCATATTTAACAACTGAAGAAAATCTTAATTTTTATTGGGCAACATATTGAAGGCAGAACTGGACAATACATAGGCAGACATCAATATTGATTTTTAAGCCTAATAAGAAAAAGGCTAATGTATGTAAAGCCCATAACTGCTTCTCCAAACATGGCGAAAATGTGACAAAGCAGAAATCGGCTTCTTATTCGCCAGATTCTTCTTTAAATTTTCTCTTTGCACCTTATATGGTGCCGTAATTACATACTGTTGCCTCAGGCTGGTGAACAGGAAGCCAACTTCTGTCTTGTAAAAGCGGTACTGAATGTTGTTTTACATCTGAAAGTCATGTCTTATATGTGCATCTGCACTTGAGCTTTAATAACTGAGCTTTGTGTGTTGTGTTATCTGTGTTTATGTGCAGAACGATAACGGCAAAGCTAATTTCAACCAGTATGTCAATACTAGTTATAGTGTTGATTGTTAAATGAAAAATGAACATAATGAATAAGAGTTGAACAGTCTGTGTCTTTCGGAACCACCACACGAGACACATGGACGTTTGCGGTTTCCGTCTTGGTTTTTGAATCGTTACAACTCTTGAAAGTAATATAAAGTATGAAAGTAATATAAAGTATGAAAGTATTAGATTCATATAATCTGATCTTTATCATGGACTTGTAGTTCATACCAATAGTAATGCCTGCAACACAGTGCAATAAAGCAAGCTCAGAAAAAAACAGCTTCTTATTTTTTGCCACAACATATTCATAGCCTACAGGAGAAAGGCTTTGCATGGACAATGTGTGGTCCTTCAAGGGCAAAGGGTTCATGTCAAGTTATTCAGTTCTCGGTTTGGAAAAGTATAAGACTGAGAATTAAACTCTATGAAAACAGCCAGCAGCAGTATGAAAACAAAAGCACAACAAAAACAAAACAAAACAAAAGCAACACTTTAAACTGGCCCCAACAGCTCCTAAAAACCTTTAGTCCAATGAGGGCCACTTTTCTTTCTAAAACTACAGTAACATATCGGCCTGTATTAGCATTCCACTCAGTCTTACTCTCTTTATGAGCTAAGTTTATGAATATTGCATAACCTGACCCTGTTCTGTAAATGACAAACGGAGGGAAAAAAAACAGCGCACACACAAAGATAACAAAATATTCATGTTTATTACCTTAATATGATTGTGAAGCTTGCGCGTGCAATGCAAATATTTCCCTGAGACAGAGGGAGAGAAGGCAAATATTTCTTTTTCATCCTTCCCACATCCCTCCATCCCTGCTCGGAATGTGAGAGAGAAAACTGAGCGATGCAAATCTCTGCTGGGTGCAGGGTCTTAGTTAAGCTACTGCAAGTGCTTGCTGGAGGGCTTCAATAGAAATGAAAAATAAAGCTTTGCACTGCAGCAATGGAGGAGAAAAACGCCTGATAACTTCAGTTTCTCTCTTGCAGCTAGCATCTCCTCTAGAGAGAGTGAATCTGATTGCGAGGAGAACGCACACATTATCCTACATCAGTCTCCACCAAGTGAAGGATTTAAATTCGAACATTTTGTCAAAGCCATTCATGGGCGCTCATCTTAGCAGACTTGGCAGAAGGAAAAAAATTAAAAAGTTTCAGTACTTAGTTTTTTTATAGAAAATATAGCTACATAATTGTCAATTTGGAGAGATTTCTGCAGCATTCCTCAAGCTTAAGTGGTGGGAATTTGGACTTACCCGCCCTGCTCACATACTTTCAGCCTTCCTAAACAAATCAAAACCATTATCCATCCAACCTGAGAGAGTAACAAAATGACTTACACAAGCTTCCATATCAATTTTCCATCTGAAATGCTGTTTTCCTCTGGGCTCGACTCTACTGCAATGTTTCACTTTATAATGCAATGCAATATTTAAAGGTCTTATATTTACATCATTTACTCCTTTCAAGTTTCTTCCCTTTCAAACTTTCCACATCTACCCTTACTCATGTTAGTCTGTCCTAGGGCTGCACAATCTAACATTTAGTAATCATTATCGTAATATTAGCCTCTGCAGGAGACATCTCTGAAGATTGCAATAGGTAAATGAAACCTGTAACCAATTGCAGTGTTTTCTTATGTGTGCTGTGAGTATTCTGACCATTCACAGTGCCAGATGAATGTGTCCGTGGGTGTCCTATACTCTCAGAATAACATTATGAAACTGTAGCAGGGGCGGATACCCCTTTAAGGGTATATCTTAGGTTAGGGAGCATAACTGTACTATATTCCATTGAAAATGTTTGTTATATTGACTCCACACACTTGCCTCCAGTCTTTTTATGCTATTGTTCAGTTTTAAAACGTCAGCCCAATGACATCTAAGACGCCAGCGACCGAGAAGGATGGTTTAGATGAAGATAGATGGGCAGATAGATGTTTACGTGTGTGTGTGTGTGTGTGTGTGTGTGTGTGTGTGTGTGTGTGTGTGTGTGTGTGTGTGTGTGTGTGTGTTTTAAAAATTAGATAATGAAAAAGGTACAAATATGTACCTTTCTCTTGGGACAAACTTAAGGACACAATTGGACCTTAAAAGGGTGCATTTACATGGTTTGTACCTTGATGAATGAAAAATGTACCTGCACAGGACCTCTATTTCTAACAGGGTTATAAATCAAGGCCTGCGTTAGACCCTACAGAACATAGCAAAACGTTAATTTGAACAGAAACACTCTTGTATTACACAAGCATTGCAACTGTGGCAGCTGAGAAGGCCATTCTTGGCATCCTTCTAGCATGTTGTAGTAAAAACTACACTAAAATACTAATGACAAACCTGTCCACTAATGTCTTCAGTTGACTTTTTTTAGGACATTAGAATCCATCACGTGCACTGTTAATCGGGTAACACCTCTGACACACCCATCAAACGCAAGAAAATGTGCCTCAAAGCCCGTTGCACATTGTTTCACACCATTTCGACAAATGTTCCATCCAAAAACCATAGTAAAACAGTGCATGATGTTTAGAGATTGAATGCGCCCCATTTATTCATGCAATCCAACAAAAAGATTGTTTTTGGTCAAAGTAATGCAAGCCGGTCTTTAACCACATCACATTAATGACTGCATTTTAATATCGGAAGGCTTACAGTCGCAATATGTATTATGATCATGATACTAATATTCAACTAAGTGTCAAAGACAGCTTTGGATCCTTAAAGTGTGAGTAAGCTCCTGACCCGGTCCATGTCTGCATCACATCACCCCAGGATCTGAATTCACGTCTCATTTCAGCAAAAAAAAAATAACACTGGCATAATGTGGGTCTTTAGAATATCAAGTACTCAAAGCATATTATGCAATTATAAGGAAAATGTTAGAAAACAAGGATTCTTTTCAAATGTGCAAATCTGCATTAAATTATCACTTAATTTCCCTAATCTGTATTTGTGTAGCCCAACTTGATCAAACTGTCAGTGTGACAGTTCCTAGAAGACGTTGTTCTTATGCAATATCGGCCTTTGTCACACAACTTTCATAAAAGGCTGTAAATATGCAAATTAAAATATGTAAATTACCTCTAACCAATGTTATATTTGAGTGTGTTTTGAGCATCCTGATCAAACAGCTGGAAATGAGTGTTTCTGTGGGTGTTTTAATGAATTAACATATAGCCGAATGCATTTGTAATCTACTGTAAGGCATACTGCAACTGCAGAATGCGGCAGTATAATCACAATACTAGTATTTTGTCCATATTGTGCAGCCCTAGTTCACAAATCAGCAGCACTAGCTATGATTATAATCAACTACGTTACACTACACAAGTAAAAATGACAAAATCAGCTACTAAAGTACTGCACATTGAGTTGTATTATATTTCATGATGCTAAAATCCTCCCTTTGCTGTTTTTAGTGCTTGGCTTGTCTTGCATTTTTTTCTATTTATGAATAAAACAAGCCCACACAGGGGCTACTGATGGGCTCTGTTGGGGGCAGAGGAAAGTTCAGCAGATCGATGCTTGGCTGAGGAAAATGAGAAGGCTAACTCATCCTTAATCTGACCTCAGATTCACCTTTGACCCCTACAGTCATGTCCCTGCTTAATCACACCCCTCTGTGCCACAGATGCAGCTAGATAAGCAAAACACCAAGGGACACTGGCTTGCTGTTCACACAAACACACTCAAGCATACACATACACACACAGCAAGAAAGTCTTTTTCTGGGGGCAAAAGGACACAGAATGATAAACATAAACTGACCAAGCCTCATCAAAGTAGCATAAATATTGATAAGGACAACCCAGGTCCACAGGTCCAACTCATTTTGTCCACAAAACGTTTGGATGAGTTGTTCAGACATCAGAATATCATATCTTAAGGCGAAACACACTACAAGATAGTCAGACAGGTGTTAAACTCAATTTGCCCCTCCCAACAAACTTTCACATTCTGATGTGAATTTCTCAGGTTGGGAGCTCAATCAGACGCCACTGATGACATGGATGATCTGATAATGTGAGACAGAAAACAAGTCAATCTCTAGCCTTCTGGTCGAGCTCCAAAACTGTTGAAGACCTTTTCAATCTTTCATTTTTAGAGAAAAAAGGGCGAAGTGCTTGTTTGCTGCATGTGCAGCAGAAAGACAGCAGAGAGAGCGAGAGGTACTACTTACTGAACAAGAGCCTTTATAATGTGTAATATACAGACCCAGACATCAATAAACTCTCTTTACACTCTCAGAACAAAAAGTAGTGAACAGTCACTGGGGCAGTTCCCCTCTTGTCACTTGGGTGGTCCCCTTAAGGGTACATCTCAGTACCTTTATTCAGGGAACATAACTGTAACTAGATGTGCATTTCCTGAAGGAACTACAAGAGTGCTTGAAAAGAGCTGCAAGTGTGTGTGTGTGTGTTTCTGTGTGTTTCTGTGTAGGTGAACAACACCTCCTTAGCTATGTGTCTGTGTGTGTGTGTCTGTGTGGTGTGTGTGAGAGGGAGAGATGTATGTGTTTGGGGGGGTGGGGGAAGAATCATTCAAATTAACTGTCACTCTGTTATTATGCAGCTCTTAGTGGAGAAGCCTTGTTTGAGTCCGATTTGCACCCTCTGAACAAACAGTCATAACTCGGGAAATGTTTACTTCATCGCTTAACTGGATAGATGGTGTTAGATAAGACCTCTTGAGGATTATTTTGGTGTAATGTTGTATGCATTGAGAAATGTCAAGAAAATGTCAGAGTTATGACAAGTAACAGAGAAAATCTTGAAATAAGCAGATTCTGATTTTGAGAAATTTGCATGGGAGTGAATGGGGCAGTTTTCTGTGCCTAGTGCCAGACAAATGCTCATAACTCTAAAGCTAATTGATAAAATGATGAGATATTTTGAGGTTTCAGAAAGGACACGTTTCTGTACCATTTAAAACTGAAATGGAGTTTCTAGGTGAAAGTTTAAGGATTTTAAAGCAGATTCTCTGTGGGATGGCTGTGTCTGAGACTGAGTGGCCTCAAAACTACCAATCCGATCAACTCCAAAAATATATAGCACAAGTCACAGTGCTGAGACCTTCAAAATACAGTTTGAATGGAGTCTGTATGTTAAGGCAGTTCAGGCTGTTTGCAGAAATGTGTGGAAGAAGAATAAGAAGAAGTATGAGAGATAACAATAGAGTGCTTTTTCAAGCACTCTAATAATCCATTGAAACTATATGTTTTGTATTGTATTGTATTATTGTAAGTTATAATGACTCCACACACCCTGTCTTCTCTCCAGGCTTTTTATAATATTGTTCGGTTTTAAAACATTAGCTTATGAGAAGGTATAAATAAAAACGTTCACCTGGAAAAACGTATTTATGGTTCACAATTGGACCTGAAAACTACTGTTTTGAGGGAGCATTTACATTGTTTGTACCTTGATGAACAGAAAATGTACCTGCACAGAACCTTCATTTCTAACAGTGTACCACCTGAAGTATGATGCCAGTTTGTTGTGAAATATAGATCACTGTAATATCTGTATCTCTCCACCACATATTCATCCCAGGGTTGATATAGTTTTGAAATTTTCATGACTTTTTATTTTTATTTAGATTATGTTGGTTTATGATTTCAGTTTAGTTTCAGTTCATTTTAAGGGTGCATTAGTAGTTTGATTTGTTTTATTTTCTGAAGGAATAGTTTTGCTTTAGTTTTTATTTAGTTTCAGTTTTTAGTATTATGATGCATGCTGATACAGTAAGTGTTTGATAAGAATAAGAGTATAAGAGAATAACTTTCCTTATAGATGGATGAATACAGAACAGTTCCATTTCACACACTTAATAATTCTCTCAATAATTCTATTTTGTTTTGATTCAGTTTTCATGTTTTAGAAAACTGACTTTTCAAAATTATTTTTACAATATAGGAGTGCACTTTTTCACTGCTAATTTTCAGTTTAGTAGTTACTATAATAGCTGCAGATTCATTTGCACTTTGTATTTTTGCTTCTTGTGTGCATACAGGTAAAATCTACTTTAGCTTTGTTTGTACCAAATGAAAAAAAAGTGAGATTTGGGGTTGAGTGTTTTTTTGTAGCTGAAAGTTTTAACATGTTGTACTCTCTTTGTGAAAAAGTAACATCAAGTGTGTGAAGCTCTCCTTTTTGTGAGCAGCCCAACTAAAGCCCATTCCCCAAGTGACTGAGACTATTATACATATGGTATACAGACTATATAGACTCCTTTTCTTATATTTGTTTTAGTAGTCACCACATTTGACAGAAAAAGTCTTTGAAACACTGAGCCTGCACAATAAGGGTATAAAATGTGATGTGCGACAAAAGTACAACGCAATGATGAGGTGGGTTGCTATAAATTGCGATTAAAGTAGACTACACAATTTCAGTGCCTCTTTGACTGGATGTGCAAGAGGACTCTGAAACTGAGTAGTTTCCTTTTGCTATCTAATGAAATTAAAGTAATTTCAACTTTTATTCAAGTTTATTCAACAGTTGATATCATTAATGGCAATATTCTGCATATCCAGCATGCACTTTTCCTGCTCTTCTTTCATCAGAAAAAGCAGAACTGTAGCTTCTCCATAAAAATGCAGTCATTAGATCAGCCCTTTCAGTTGACTAACATTCTCTGCAGTCCTTAGTAAATTTGTAGTTGAAAATCAGGCCTAGTCAAGCCTAATTTCTTTAGCTGAGGGCATTCCTGTACAGGTTTGACTTGAAAAATATGCAAAAATATATCTACAACACTGGAAAGACTTTGGGAGAAAGACAGTGGCCTACTATTTGGTCCAGCATGAGTCAAACCTGACCTTTCCTGAGGAAGCGCAGTCCCAGGTCTATTACACAAACTGCATTGAAAGGTTATTTCAAGTTAAAATTAGCTAAGCAAATCAACATATGGCTAACATGTGGAGCAAGTGATCAATGCCCGAAACTAATCAGACAAGCGCCAAGACTAAATGCTCGCACTTATATCATGTAGTACAACAGCATTTGCCTTTCAGTGCTACAGCTCTTGCCATTAATGAGCTGAAGTCGTGTGGTATCTTGATGCTGATAGGCTTTACTGTCACACTCACTGAACTGAACCAGCACTCAAGTGAAGAACTCGACTGCTCCTGCACATTGTACCTTTAATTAGAACCTTATCAGAAAGCAATTAGGTCCAACACAAGCTCCCTATGGACTATAGAAAAGAAGCAAGGAACATTACGTAGAAAGACAGAGACAAAGCATGGAGAGGTAATCCTTTAAAATGCAATTTTCCTTCCCTCTCCTGTTCTCCCTCGTTCCCTCTCTGAAAGAAAAAAGTCCGCCCTTCATGAATAAATCAGCTAAGTCAAACATGCGGAGGAGAGCCATGGGACTAGGGCTAAACAAGTTGTATTACACACACACATATATAAATAGGACAGATAGACATCCACTCATTACACTCAATTCCTGTTCTTTCACTTAACTCTAGCTCCAGTTTCTAAAATAAATCAAAGTGCCTCGCATATAAACATAACAAGATCAAATAGACAGACAGAGAAAGTGAATGAGAGTGAGAGAGGGAGAGAGAGAGAGAGAGAGAGAGAGAGAGAGAGAGAGAGTGAGAGAGAGAGAGAGAGAGAGAGAGAGGGAGAGAGAGTCTGGTTTTCCTCTGTCTGGGTTTATAATGGTTACAAGGCAGAATTTTTTGAACAGCTGCACATTTTGTTGACACATCCCGCAGGATATGATAAATGGACACTTCAAGCAGGTTTGGACAACAACCACGGATGTTTGACCGTTTGACCCAGGACACTCATGCTGAGGCACTCTGCGCCACAATGCCAAAAAGTCCTATCTAGTGTCAAAGCAATTAAAAGCACCTACTTATCCACCATGGGACAGGGTCGCATGTACATACTGATTCAGCGGAGAGATGGTTCTATACCAGTTTTACTTTTCCTATAATTATACTAAAACTTGACTAATAGCTCATTTTCTTTTTCCTTTATTGAACTTTTAAATGAGCTATTTTTAATTGATGCACATTAGAACTATCTAAAAGTACTATTCTCAAACATGCTACCACCCTGCAGGTAGAAATACATAGCCTACAATATGATATACAAAACAGCCCCTTATTTTCTTGAATCCAGTTATTTCAGAAAAAAGAATAAAAGAACTGAAAGAAACATTTACGGTGCAAATGTGTGAAAAATTTCGACCATTTAACATTCAAGAATTCTAATTCTACAATTCTATCACTGCTGTTAGAACACAGCCTTGTATCTCCAACACGTTGCAGGAGAAGGAAAAAGCTCTCCACATATGCTGTACTTTTAATGTAAGTCAATAGAACCAGACTTTTTTCCAAGTCATTCTGAGCCATTTTGGTCCATTCATCATAAAATTAATACACAACAAAGGGAAACATTTTCATATTATGTCAAAAACTGGAAAACAGCAAAAATGGATATACAAGGTTTTGTTTCGACAGCGGCGATATGTTGCTTTACATTATTTTGTGATGCAATCAATTCTGCAATATTTGAAGCTACATTTATTACAGAATCAAACAAGATTGGTTCTTTTTTGTTATTTGCACAGATACATGTTAAACAAACATGCATCTTTTCTAAATCCTTGTAGGCCTATGACATTTTTCAACTGGCGAGGCTGTCGCATGTCAAAACTGCCATGAGATGATATTGCATCGCATACTGCAGAATGCTGACATTGTCATTAGTCGACCCGTTCTGCTGTGCTATCCAAGTTGTGTCAGTCTCTTACTTCTACAACTTTAAGCTAATGATAACACTGAATGGGGAAAAGAAAAGAAGGCGTGTTCAACTGCCACAGTGGGCCCGAGTTAAAAGTTCAGCAACTCGATGTCTGTTAATGTTGTTCTGTCGGCTAGTGGGCACTGGCAGCTGCTGCTAATCCATGTGCTAGTTGATACGCTATCAGCTATTCTCAGAAAAAGAAAAGTACAAACATCTGAGAAGACAGAAGAGAGGAGGACAGCAAAGAGTGAAATGATGGTATAAAGCATTCTATGCAAAGATGGCACTAGTATTAACTACAGGCCATATTTTATACAACATTAAAACAAGAATTACTGATTTTTCATCAAGTGAGTTGCTGACATGACAGAGCCATTGATATGCTTATGAATTACTGTCACATTCACTTATCAAGTTCTCATTATATTATACACACAATAATGTGGGAAGGAAACAGGCTGATAATGAAGTGGGGTTGGGCTGATGTCAATTTGATCTAAACAACACACAAAACAAAGCATGATCCTGAGAAAAGGGGAGCAACATTTCCACTTTGAGGTTAAGTAGTGTTTTTAAAAAAAAACCATATACACCTGAAACAAAAAGACAGATCACGAAATCAACCATCAGGATACAAATGACCTTTCACGCTAGCGCTGGGCCCACTTTGGTTACCATTTGTTTACAATTGTGGAAAACTGAATAGAAAAAAAACACATGCAGATTCCTAATCACAACCTAATCTGCCTGAGAGAGAATGGAGCTATAGAGAGCTGTGATCTCCACTTTAAAGTGGTTGCAAACTGCCCCACAGCAGTTTCTGCTCTACTGCCAAACAGGATGCAAATGCATTTGTGCAGTTTCTACCAGTTAGGCAGCAAAGTCATGTGCCATCTTTATGCTGATAGTCCTCGCTGTCACACTCCCTGAACTGAACTAGCACTGATTAACATCTCACAAACAACCTGATGCTACACCATTTGTTAACATGAATGTTAATGTCTTTTTTTTTTGCACAGCCATTCAAGCTAGAAAACCTGGCAAAGCCATTTGATGCGACAACAGCTGCACATGTCAAGGAATGGGGTTCACACTCAATGCATTTGCTACAGTGCAGTAGGTTTCTTGTTCAACCAGAAGTAAGAGGCTGGTCTAAAAGTGGCTTGGTGAGCTATCCACTTCAGCTTCAGCTGGGCTTGAAATTTTGGTCTGGTCCTGAATAATAAGAATATCCAACAAAATTCCTAAACCTAACAAACAGCACCACCAGACAGGGGTGAATAAAGTCGCCTTTCTTAATAATAGCACATTAAGCATGATGTTACCTCAGTAACAAGCAATTTTTTAAGTTACCTGGTGGAAATGACATCTCTTATCCATTCACTGATGTACAACATTTCAAACTTACCATGATGCATCTTATCATCAATCAGTGCCTTTAAAGAATTAAACAACAAACTTCTAAGTCTGTTCAAAGGTGGGAAACAGACAATGAAAAACCTGAACATGAATTTTGCAAGTATGTTTCAAGCTGTAATCCACTCATCACTACACCTTCTCTGTAATATTACACCAGTAACTCATTAACAGATGTTTTTTGCTCCACATATAAGACATTTTTTATAGTATGTGTTCTAGCAACACTATAAACAATAAACTACAGGTAGGCACCTTTGTCCCTGTATCTGCCCTTAAAATTGAATTGAAACTGCATTTGCTTCAAAGCAACATTCGTTTTAGGTGAGTTTAAATATTGCATGTCCATTCCAGCTTGTGCTAAGGATGCTATATGTTGTATATATGCATTTTTGCATGTCAGGCTTGAGGAACCATACTTGGAAAATTTGTTAGGAAGAGGCTGAAAATTTTTAGATTGAAAATATGATCAAATGTTATAACCGTGTTGCATGCATTTTCCTGACATGAGCTGATGAGGCAACTTTAGGAGTATTTTGTTCACTTCCACTATCTTTTTTTAAAATAAGACACTAATTGCACATAGTTATAAGATTTGAAACTGCATGACAACTATGGCTTTTGCACTACAGATATCATTAGCACATCATGAAAACCAATATTTGTCCTGTTCCTACAAGAGTGACAATGAAACATCCGGTCTAATTAAGCCTGAAAAGCAACTTTATATCAACCCTCCTAGCTATAAGCTTCTGCTTCTGCTTCTCAGGAACTACCTTCTAACTGCCTCAGGCAGTCATAGCAGGAGTTTCTAGCTTAAAAATGCTGTGCCTGTACAAAACGCTTATCCTGAGCCAGTTTGTTGCCATTTCAGCTTTATGTCTGTAGTGTGTCACATACTGCTGAAAGCTGACTCGATGAAATCTTAGGCAGACTATAGAAACCGATTATAGCAACAGCCATTGAACAGAACTGCCCTAGTGACCATGTGTTTTTGCCATTGCGGAGCGATTAAGGAAATCATTAACCTGACACTGTTCTGAAGCAGGACATAACCCAGAAGAGGTAGTAGCTAACCAAACATGCTAACTGATCCAACTGACACATTTATTGATTTGCTATTGATTTATTTAATAGCAAGGCCCTCACTTCTTTTAGCAAACACATTAATATTCCCCTAGACTAAATGAGAGACGTGAGAGTGTGAAGAGCCTTTCAGAATGTCCATATAACGGAAAGGTTTTATAGCAACTATAAATTCTCATCCTTGAACAGTTTGTTCAAACACAACCTTTATTTTTAAGTGTGTACACCTAACCCAACCATAACCACCTTTTTTAAATATAAATATATGAAATTTAAATATAAAAATACTGGTTAGGAAGCATTTTTCATCTTGACGAGTAGCCCAACAAAAAATTCAAATACATAAGCACAGGCACACAGACCCAAGCAGCCTTCCTGAACTCATGGAAAATAAACACCAATTAAAGAGAAACAAACATACTTTCATCCCAACTGCTTCGCCTCTTTACCAAACTTCACTCGCCTGTCTCATCTGTTTGGCTTTTTTTTTGTTTTTTAGGAGGCTGGACGAGGCAGTTTGAAGACTTCCCTTTATGCCTGCATGTCACAAACAAGTATCAGTTGCACTTTCTGTTTAGATTCAGGGAAAAAAAGGGGAAAAAAGTCTCTGGGTGTCTATTAGAACATTAAGGAAACCTATAATAACATCTTCATGAATAGGCAGATATTAATTTGGTTTAACAGAACAAAAAGTTCCCAAATGGTAAAAAAGCCTCTGCACTAGTCTGATAATGTGAGGAATTATTTATTATTAATATGCATCTTACATTCACAGCCTGAGAAGGTAATGACTTAACTCGTTTCCTCACAAGCCACCAAATTCACATCACCTTCTCAGAAGCAAGACGATTCTGTAAGACACTGCATTAGTGAAGACTTCTAAATGAAAGCTCAAAGTCTGTCTGTAAGTGGTGCACGTGTTGCATCTGATTACTCCGCAAATCCCTGCCAACAAAAGAAAATTGTGCCTTATTGCATTTTAATTAGCTTTCCCTCTCGGTCCGTCTGAGAAAAGCTTCCTGGCAGAAACGCCACAGCCGTAAGGTTCCCATTAGAGCAATTTATCTGATTCATAAACATCCCCAAGAAAGTTGAAAGCATGGGAAGAGTGTAGTCAGCGCTATTCAGGCAAGCATTCAAGATGAAGCCAGGATCGCACAACCAGAAGGGTAGTCTGTTAGGATGCACAGAGATTGGTCACAGAACCAATGGAGCGAAGCTTCTGCAGATGAAGATGTTTCAGATTTTCTCTGTCATCTCTGAAAGAGGCCTAAAAAGGCATATGATACAATTAAATATGAACAACATCAGAGTAGCACCCAAAGGGGGATCCGGATAGTGCTTCTGGAAGAAGGAAAAAGATGATGAAAGAGTGTGTGTGTGTGTGTGTGTTTGTGTGTGTGTGAGAGAGCGACAGAGAGAGAGAGAGAGAGAGAGAGAGAGAGAGAGAGAGAGAGAGAGAGAGAGAGGGAGAGAGAGAGAGAGAGTGTGTGGAAACAGATGATGGCCTAGAGGTACCCATTAGATTATTTGGACAGAAAACAGTACACCCCCCCCCCCCCCCCCTTCCTTTTTATTCTGTAGCAATCCAGAATCTAGTGCTCACAGAAGCGAGTGATGTAACATGAAACTCTCTAAATGACTTACAGTAAAATACATGCATGTACACACACAGAGGTTTAGAGCCTGAGTTGCTTAACATGACTGATCATTAAAATCTTACCAGAGGCTCAAAGAGAGCAATGGACCGTAGGAGCCAAAATCCAGCATGGAAAGACAAAGAGAGACAGACAGACAAGTAGATAGACAGACAGATAGACAGATAGATATACACATAGATAGACAAATAGACAGATAGACAGAAAGGCAGACAGACAAGTAGATATATACACAGACAGATACACAAGTAGGTAGATAGACAGATATACAAGTAGATGGACAGATAGAGAGACAAGTAGATAGGTAGACAGACAAGTAGGTAGATAGATAGATAGATAGACAGACAGACAAATAGATAGATAGATAGATAGATAGATAGATAGATAGATAGATAGATAGATAGATAGATAGATAGATAGATAGATAGATAGATAGGCAGACAGACAAGTAGATAGATACACAGATAGATACACAAGTAGGTAGATAGACAGATATACAAGTAGATGGACAGATAGAGAGACAAGTAGATAGGTAGACAGACAAGTAGGTAGATAGATAGATAGATAGACAGACAGACAAATAGATAGATAGATAGATAGATAGATAGATAGATAGATAGATAGATAGATAGATAGATAGATAGGCAGACAGACAAGTAGATAGATACACAGATAGATACACAAGTAGGTAGATAGACACATATACAAGTAGATGGACAGATAGAGAGACAAGTAGATAGGTAGACAGAAGTAGGTAGATAAACAGATAGACAGACAAGTAGGTAGATAGACAGACAAGTAGGTAGATAGACAGATATACAAGTAGATAGATAGATAGATAGATAGATAGATAGATAGATAGATAGATAGATAGATAGATAGATAGACAGACAGACAAATAGATAGATAGATAGATAGATAGATAGATAGATAGATAGATAGATAGATAGATAGATAGATAGACACAGACATACAGACAGACAGACAGACAGACAGACAGACAGATAGATAGATAGATAGATAGATAGATAGATAGATAGATAGATAGATAGATAGATAGATAGATAGAAGTCACATATAGTCACAGTAATTGGCCCCCTTACTTACTCATAATTTTAGCTGCTTTTATCCATTAGCGCCAGATTTCTGGACAGAAATTGATTTTTAGTGGAGAACTATCAGTCACCATTGATCGTGCTGTTCCCTCTAAGACAAGGCTTAACATGTGTTAGTAATACTATCTTTAAATCATTTAATCTACTTAATCAGAAAGGTTGCTCATGTTTAGCTCTAATCCTCCTAAGTAAGTGAAAGCTGTGGTTTCTTCACACAAGTTTATAGGGTGTAAACTGTGTATGAGCATGTAAGCACTACGGACTCATTTGCTGAAGATTCTGACGTTTTGAAATAAGCTGAGCCAGAGAACAATGGACAGAGAAAACACTGTATCCGTGTGTTCACACTGTGTCTATGCCCAGTGATAGTTAACCAAGTTACCGCAAAAATACCTCCCTGTGACGGTAAAACTCTTACTGCCAGTTCAAACACTGGTCTTATGTTTATTGATTTATTAATGTAAACCACAGAAACACAATAGTATTTCCAAACGTAAGCATAACTGAACTTTTAAACATGTTGGGTCATGTGGTATCCTACATTAATTTCAAATATATTGTACCTAACATAGATGGAATTCTTCTGTAATGCACTTGTACATGCAGGCAGATATCAGGCCTGTACAAAAAAGCTGCCTATATGGTGTTTTAGGACATCCTCAGGCCTCAATGTCAGGTTTCAGACATGAGACATTGTTGTAGCTCTTACTTCAGGCTAAACAGGCTTTTTCAAACAGCCTTAGGCAAAACAGTTTCAAAGAAGATGTCAAAGAAGTAGCCGCAGATGGTAAAGTTTGTGTGACATTGTGTGACAATTTGGTTCTTTATTACTACATTAATTACATTTTTATAGTCAAGCTTCAACTCGTTTGCAGTCATTGATTTTTCATTCACATCTGCCTCGAAGTTAAGGGTATCTCAAATTTGCCTGCCAAAAATTTTATCATTATTACTATCATCATCAATATTATAATGGCTACAAATATATAATATAATATATCTAAAATCTTTGTGGAAATAAAAAAATTAAAAAATGAATGGAACAAAGTGCATGTCAAAATGGGGGAGTGAGAGACAGAGAGAGAGATTGAGACATACAGAGAGAGAGAGAGAGAGAGAGAGAGAGAGAGAGAGAGAGAGAATGACAAAGTCCACACCAAAGAGAGAAAGAGAAGAAAGATGGCAGAAAGAGAGCGCGCTGTGCTGGCTAAACTGTCAGAAAAGGTGTTAGGCTGGAATACCACACACACACACACACACATACAGAGTGTTTTGGCTGCTGGACTGACAGTTTTTGGACTGGGAATTTTACAAACACACACAGACACACAAACACACACACACAAATACACACACAAACACACATATTATGGGATTTAACAGCTTAGCCTGGTTGCAGGGAGCAGGCTGTGTGTACTTGTGTGTGCTCTCTCCCCAGAGGGAATGGCTCTCACCCAGCAGAAGGAAATAAATGACTGAGACTAAGTCCTATGTATGTGTGTGAGAGCTTGAGCAAAAGAGAAAAGAGGAAAGGAAAAAACTCCTGGACAATGTAGTGTGCATGTATCATGGCGTGTGGGCAATATATTTGAGTAGGTCATCTACAATTTCAATACTTATACACAGTCATAGCCATTTTTCTGCATGCAGGCCATCATTCAGCATTAATGTGGCAGCATTACCTAACCTGAAGTTAATGCCTGTGAACAGTGCAAAAGTAATGCATCTGAATTTTTTGCCTTCTTTTCATAGTAATCGTGAAAAGCTGAGAGCTGTTCAAAGCTATTCATCTTCACTGTGTAGGCTTGTTTTGCTGGCTCATTTTTAGAATGAACATGGTTCATTCACGTAAATGTGTGCATGTTGGTTGTTTCAATACGCAGGTCAGTCTACATGAAAGACTTGAAAAAAAGATTTGAGTCCCATACCTACACAAATATGAATGTTAGAAAGATTGAATCTGAATCAGAATCTAGTTGTCCTAGATAAACTTGAAATCCAATGCTACTAATTGCTACCTGATTTTTACTTTCTCACGTCCTTTCCCATTTAGTTTTGTTTGCCAGGTAACTTCAGTGTGACCGTGGCTTTACATTGGCAAAGTTATGAGTTTTATTGTGAAGGTGATCTTTAGAGCACTGTATTTAAGGTACTGCCACAATGATGCTCATCCAGAATAGCACAGCTTGTCTTCAGTCTCCCCAAGTTCTGCCATGTCACCCCACTGCTGTGTCCCTTCACTGGCTTCCTGTAGCTGCATGCATCAGATTTAAAACCCTGATGCTTGCCTACAAAGCCGAAAATGGACCAGCCCCTACCTACTTGATGGCAATGGTGAAATCTTGAACTGTACCACAAGCCCTTCAAGCTTCAAGCACAGCCCGGCTTGGCCCACCATCCTTCAAGGCGGCATGGAAGACAAGCATCAAGAAAGTTCGTACTGGCACCCAAGTGGTGGAATGAACTCTCACTGGCTGTCCATACAACAGACAGCTGTCTTTCGCTGTCTTCAAACGCAGACTGAAAACATCTCTTTATACAGCACTTAAATGAGCACTGAATGAAGTATTGACTATGTAATGTAATGTACTGCACTTATGTATTGTAGTGTATTGTATTGCACTGCTCTGTGTTAAACTCTGTTCCTTTTTCTCTGGGTATCAAGAGCGACTTTTTGCTACTTTCTCTAGAAAGACAAAGCACTTCTTGTAAGTGACTCTGGAAAACAGCATCTGCTAAATGCTGTAAAGGTAAATGTAAAATGTTCTAACAATTTGGATAAGGGCTGCACAGAAACTGAATTCCACCAGCCAATTTATCAAACTTCAGAAAAACTAAATATTGTGATGCATATAGTGTAGTATGAAAGTGTCCTGAAGTTTCATGAGTGTTTCAGACAAATAGGTTACACTGTGTATACATAGGTCATACAGGTATATGGACACCTACAAAAACAAACAAACAAATAACAAAAACATAGTTTAAATTTGGCCACTATGTGAATGCAGCTCGGGTCAGGACAGTTAGCTACCTACTACATGTAATTAGCAAAATTATCCTGGCTGAATTCAGTTTCTCTTAGCTCAGAAGAATGGCAAGATGCTGTTACACTACTGATTTGTTTAAACCAGAGAACCACTTTGTGGTCATTAAGTTAGCTTAAACCTTACTTAGATACTTTGAGAAGAAACAGTGAAGTGAAAAGTGAAGAGCAGAAGTGCAGCGGTCGATACTCCAGTGAAAGAAATTAAAGGAGTCTCGCACGTATATTCATCTTCATTTTTGACATTTGTTTAATCTCTCCTGCAAGCCGATTAGGGCTTTTTCTGTTACAGTCATTCTCCTGCTAGCATGTATAAGCATGGCTGGTAGGCTGCAATGCAAAATACTGGAGCAAAAATGCTCAGAAACAGATCTAAATCATCATAATCATCTTTTGCAGTAGTATAAAAAATGAGCTCAGCCAGGCAGCAAGTCAGATTATCTGTTTTTTCATGTTTTCACTTGACACTATATAGTTTAAGACAGAAGACAAAAAATAAGCTCGTAAATAAAATGTCTTAGAGTTATTAATCTTTCTATGTAACTGACATAACTACAAAATCTTGGAAATGAAAAACGCAGTCATTATATTAAAAAAAAGTTAATGTGAATTTTATTAATTATTTATGCTTTAGAGTGCCTAGCCTCCACTCGGCACATTATCCCCAATGTGTATTTCAAAGCTGTATGAAACACTGATCATGATGGCCACAAACCCAACCTCCCCAGTATATATATATATATATATATATATATATATATATATATATATACACACACATACACACACACACACACTTTGCAGGTCTTTGCAGTACTGATTTCACAGAAAGAAGCCTGCAATATGCAAAATGGGCTCTAATCAATCACATTGTTTGCAGTGTGCTGGAAGCCTCCCGACTAATTACATCTTGGAGCAGTTACATCCTTGGGCAGTCGTGGGCTGGAGGTTAGGGAACCAGCCCTGTGACCAGAAGGTTGCCGGTTCGATCCCCTTGGCTGACAGTCCATGACTGAAGTGCCCTCGAGCAAGGCACCTAACATTCAATTGCTCTCTGGGCGGTGTGGATAGGGCTGCCCACTCCTCTGGGCACTAATGTGCATGTATGTGGGTGTTTCACAGCACAGATGGGTTAAATACAGAGGTCTAATTTTACAGTCTGCAAACACTGTGACAAATGGTTGTTAATTCTATTCTAATTCTTAAACATTAACAGATTATTGTTTCACAACTGCATATCACAATATATAGCAATGTAATTGCAGCAGAGGGAGAAGAAAAGAGGGAGTTTGTGGCTACAACTGTTAAATATAACAAGATTTACACTAGCCCTGATAAGAAGATTATCTACACATGTAACACAGACTCATAAATTAGAGACAGAGAGACTAAATAAGGACTGAGTACATGCCATGCTGAGAACATAAAATAAAACTCCCTCTCTCCCTCTTCCTCTCTCCATCTGTAGCTAATATAAACACACACACACACACACACACACACACAGTTTAATCTGGTTCTTCCAGCACTCTCTTCCTGCTCAAGATGCATCATGTCCAAAAGTGACATCCCTCACAAGACACTGCAGGCACCAGAGGCCACTGGAGCTGAATATTAACCCCCACATCTTCTAAGTACAGAGTGAGTGTGCAGAATGAAGACTGATGCAAAAGGGGGGGTGGGGGGGGCAGAAATACAAACAGGGAAATTAAAGAGAAGGGGAGAGAGAGCGAGAGCGAGAGCGAGAGAGAGAGAGAGAGAGAGAGAGAGAGAGAGAGAGCTATGTCTTTAAGGGTTATCTTTTGCAACATAATGCAGATAAGCTGCACCAAGCACGCACGCATACACACACACACACACACAAATTCGTAACCCTTAGCAATGGCCCACCTCGCTTACACAGTCATTCTCTCTGACGCATGACTGTCTCACACACAAGTCACTGCGACATGAAGTTTCTCACTGTTGTCTACTCTACTCTAAAGAGAAGAGAAGAGAAGAGAAGAGAAGAGAAGAGAAGAGAAGAGAAGAGAAGAGAAGAGAAGAGAAGAGAAGAGAAGAATGAGTAATCTGTGGGGGGACAAAAAGTCAAGGAAAAACAGAATGGATTGAAGTGTAGTTCGACTTTATTCCTGTCCTCTCCTTTTTTCGCCTCTTCTCCCCTCCTCTCCTCTATTCTCTACTTTCCAATTCTTTCTTCTCTTCTCTTTATTTCTCTCCTCTGTTCTCTTCTTGACCGGGGTCCTCTCTGTGTGGAGTTTGCATGTTCTCCCCGTGTCTGCGTGGGTTTCCTCCGGGTTCTCCGGTTTCCTCCCACAGTCCAAAGACATGCAGTCAGGCCAATTGGACGTGCTAAATTACCCCTAGGTGTGAGTGTGTGAGTGACTGTCTGTGTCTGTCTGTCTGCCCTGCGATGGACAGGCGACCTGTCCAGGGTGTATCCTGCCTTCCGCCCGAAGACTGCTGGGATAGGCTCCAGCATCCCCCAGCGACCCTGACGGAGAAGCGGCTTAGAAAATGGATGGATGGATGGATGTTCTCTTCTTTCCAATTCTTTCTTCTCTTCTCCTCTGTTCCCTCCTCTCCTCCTTCCCAATCCTCTCCACTCACTTTCTCTCCCTCTTTTCTCCATTACCCTCCGCTTTTTTCTTTTCTCCTTATCTCTATTTTCTGAAGTATTTGTGCATTCAAATTTTTACTACATTGTGCTGTATGGGGCGTATCTACTGATGTAGTGCTTTGTCTCACCTAGCACAACTGATTCAACTCATCTAATTAACAAGCTCCTTGTAGGCTGGGTCACATAACACATGTGCAGAGCATGGGGTTGTCAGGCCTGGGATTGGGAACCCCTGATATAGCACAATTTGCTAAACGGCCCATATCATAGAAAACAAAGTTTTGTGGAGCACGTATACATTGATAAACGCACTGTTCATGCCGCAGTTCATACTTGCTTTTTGAACGCTTTAAATACTTTTATCTTATCTCAGTCTTAGAAGCCACAGTTTCAAAAACAGGCCATTTGATCTGAATAGATGAAGAGAGGTCTGTTGAATTATGACTTTTTTGAAATGTGAAATCACTAAATTTTCATTAGTGGACCTCAAGGGAAGAAATAAAATAACAAATATGTAACGTTTTGAGTGTTTGATGTAAGTAGTCTGTCCATTTTTTGTCTTAGTCATGCTCAACTCTTAAGCTTTATAAGTTAGCAAATCAAGTTTTGAATAAAAGCTTTTTGCAGCGGATATCATGAACATGCCCCCCCCCCCCACCACCACCACCCCCCTTCACCCCCCACATTCACAAATACAATTCTAGACACACATCAAGCTGCCCTCTTCATGCTGAGTCACATGTCAGCCTTCATTAAATGTGACCCCAGTGGTGGTGTGTGTTTTTGCAGCTCAGTGGGAGTGCATGCGTGTGTATGCATGTGTGAGTGAACACCACAAGAGCCACAAATCTGCAGGTCAGACACATGGTGGCTGTAGAGGAAGTATGACCTTGGCCAACATGACAAACAGGAGGAGGGAAGGACATGTTCTCTGTCTGATTCACTTTTTTTTTTATCTATGCTGATGACTGGGGTGTAAATCTTTGATCTCACAAGGATTCAAGTAGATTACGATTCTTAAAGAAAAAAAGAATCTAGTGAGATTCAGGACATCTCAAATTTTTACCAGGATTATAGTCAATTTGATTATATACACACACACACACACATATATATATATATATATATATATATATATATATATATATATATATATATATACACACACACACACACACACACACACACACACACACACACATATATATATATATATATATATATATATATATATATATATATATATATATATATATATATATATATTTCTCCCACATGGATGGAGCATCACCAGGGATGGGACTCGCTATAGGGATAATGCTTAGATTGTTGTGCCAAACAGTTTATTTACAATCAAAAATGACCCCTGAAGTGACGTATCTTCTTTTTTTATGTATAATGTTGATAATAGTAAAATAGCATAAAATCTAAAAAAAATAGAAAAACACGTTTTCTTTGGGGAAGAGAACAGCATAAAAAAAACCTGAAGCATTCAAAGAAACATAGCAATACAAACTGCATTTACAGTTGAGAGACAGGGAGGTGGGGATTGATAGAACTCTGAAGTGACAAAGAGCAGCAATAACAGTCTGCTTTCTTAATAATCCCTGAACAGAATTAGTTTGAGTTCCAGCAGTCTAAAATTGGGTTATATTAGGTTGTGGTCTTGACATAAAAAAGTCATGATTAAATTTGAAGGATTTGACTTCATTGCTTTTCAGTCCAAACCATACAAGGTCTGCACAATACGGACTGAAAAATATTACTGCAACCATCTAAATAAACACTGCAGCTGTGTGATTATGAGCAAAGTAATTGACTTTTGTTGGATTACTTGAGCACCATGACTCATTGAAACACCTACAGAAACACACATTTACAACTATGATTGGTTAGAGGGCTCTTTAGCATGCTGTATCACTCTGCAACACAAGTTTTGATTGCAAGGGCCAATATTGCAATAATGATTAAGAAGCAATATTCTGAGCAGCGCTGTGTAGAAAAATGCAAAAAAAAAAAAGCCTTCATATTTTCCTATCTTAAGCCTTATTCAAACAAGATTCATTTTACATGAGGAGGTGGGGGGTGTCATTTTTTTATTGGCCTCCTGTTTCCACTTCAGTAAAGATGCTATTGAGCAGTAGACATAAGCCCAGGTTCTATTCAGCGTAAATTGGCATGTTGGTGAAAAATGTAATATTCTGTAGAAAATCTCTTAAGAATAGAGCCATTAAAAGAAGCTTTTACTTGTGTTTTCTGTGGCTAAAATCAAGCCAGTATGTGATTCTACTTTTCAATCTCATGTCTACAAGTTGGAAAATGTAAAAATGACAAAGAAAGGTTGATTTTATGTGGTGAAGTTGACTGCTTACTGTGAATTGCTAAGCTAGTGGCAATGCTATGATGCACAGCATTCATGTGAGACAGCGACACAAAAGGAAAGAGAAAATGAAATAATGGCTAAATAAAATTTTCTAAATTAAATTTTCTACAGTGTGGAAATCAAAAAGTCATTCCCACCCCTATCATTTTTACTGACATTTCTTATCCCAAGCACATCAGTCAAATGTTATAGACACCCTGTGGTAGCCTGGAAATACCCCACCTTCGCATGGAAATCTGATCTTGTTCGAAAAGGGCTTCAGTTGTTAATACTGCAAGAGCTTGCAGTATGTAAATTAACCCTCTAACCAATCACAATGTTGTTACTGTGTGAAGAATTAATCATATAATACAACAAAAATCTATTATTTTAGTCAAGATAATGCAAGTCAGCTTTTTATCAATCATTTATCAATCATGATATTTTTATCAGTCATGTATTTTTAATGTATTGCAAAGCACATAACAATTACAACATGTAGCAGTAGAACTACAACACTGCTAGTGTGTTCATTTGCAGCCCTTGAGTAGAAAAGTGCAAAAATCATCCTTTACGTGTCATTGTTGTGGCTAATAAAAATGCACAAGAAAGCTCATTCCTACAACGACTGACTAGTGTAGTCCTACAAGTAATAATAGACATGGGAAAAAAGTATGAAATATGCATGATTTGTGAGTGAAAGCTGCACAGCGAAATCATTCAGACAAAGCCAAATTACAGGCTGGTGGTAGTGAGAGCAAACACACACACACACACACACACACACACACACACACACTCACACACACACACACACACACACACACACACACACAGGCTTATCTGAGAAGAGTTTATGACAGATACATAGCATTTCAATACACAAAACAGGAACATAACTAGCAATTACAAAAAAAAAGGAGCAGCATAATTTTCTGGGTGGCTGATCGTCGGGAACAACAAACAAAGAGTTTGTGAAAACAACATCACTGAAAAGTGAAACAAAAGTTATTCCACTGGATGAAAACACTAGTTTGAGATGTAATAGGGAGTTTCAGTTAGAATAACAGCGTGTCATTCTTTAGAAATGGCATTGGCGGACGAATACTAGCCCCTCTGCCCTCAAGCCCAAATCACAGACATGAATAATGAATGCAGAATCTTCTGAGACTGGCACTGCAGCAAGGCTGAGGGTCTGACATGTGGTGTACAAGTAAGAATGCGTTAAAATGTGTGAACAATGGAGAGACTTTTTTGGTTAAAAGAAAAAATTATTGCTATTCATTTGATTACCATAATCACTTTCTAATACCATTTGCATTTACTTCATCAAGACTGCATGTCATAACTGCGTGTGTGAAATGAAGTGTGTTTTAGGTCAGAAGCAGTAACTACAACACTTCTGCACTGCACTGCTGCCACGCAACGTGCTTTGCTACTGCGTGGCTTTAACAAGCTTTACAAAACAGGCTGCCATTAGCCTAATTTGTACTGTTTATATTACGTTCAGTGACACAAAGAGTGCAGAAGTGAGCTTCAAGCATTCGAATTTAAAAAAGAGACAAGAAAAAAAATTGGCCAATTTGGCTGTAAAGAATTCAGAATTGGCCATTAACATTCATGATCAGTGGACATCAAACAGCCACAGCGCCACAAGCCGTCAGGTAGCTGTCCACCTCAGCCACGGTGCTGAACTCGCTCTTTCATCAGTATGAAACCTGCTGCTGTTCACAACGGAGTGCTGAATCCACACTTACACTCAGATGAGAGGAGCTGTCCACACAGAGCGGTGCCGCATACAGCACCACTACAGCAAGAAAAAGGCAGCATGTGGAGCTCTCCATACGGAGCGTGGGGCTGAATCAAGACTCAAAACAAAGCTAAAAAGTAAAACTGCATAGTCATGCGATGGAGCTGTCTGTGGTGCCAAAATAATGGCTTAAAGTATTAGAGCTTACTTTTTGATTTTCTTTTTCTTGCACTGCCTGTGCATTAGGGCTGCAACAAACAATTCATTTGATAGTCGAATAATCAATTACTTAAAAGACCAATCGATTACCCAGATAATGAATGAATGAATGAACTACTTTTCCAAATAACACTTACATAGCTACTGTATAAGCTTTTACATGTCGCTTTTTTGTTTTACGCATTTGCTAACTAACAATGAAGATGACCGCTCTGTTCAAAAGTTCAGCATTTTAATGAACTTTCGGGCTAATACAAAAGATGAATAAAATAATAAAACTCAAATATATTTTTCCTGTCAAAAATTATAACCAAGGATATTAAATTATAACCTTGTATGTCCAGCTGCGCTGTATGTCCGCTGAGAACTACCTGCTGAAACTGTTTGCGAGTGGTTGCTGAATTTGAATGCCCTAGGGGCCTCGATGTGAGGACAAGGACGCAATGTTTAAGAGTGTAAACAATATTTGGAAAGTGAACAGGGTTGCTGTGAATAACAGTTATTTGCTTGTGTGTTCCAGCTCCATTAATGATTCCAGAGAACATGTACTTCGAAATGGAAAGTGTTACAGCTCATAACATTCGCGAAGTAGGACGGCTTTAAACAATAACTGGCTAGCTAACTGGCTCACGAGCACATCTATCGCTGCATCCCAAACCACACACGTCTGTACTTTACATACTACATGATAATCAGTGCACCTCTAATGGTATATGCGCTGTTTTTACACACTATATTAGTATGCGGTTTGGGATGAGACGTATCTTGCTGAGCTGAATCGTCTCCATCCAATGTTTCCTATTCAGATGCTCATGGAGGATGTGCTCCCATAGCCAGCTAAGATCGTCTTTACAAACGGCACATCTATAACCTTTTTTCTGAGTATAGATTATTTTATTGATATGTCTATTAGTACATCTACATCAATTATTTTTATCAAAGCTAAATACACCCCCCCCCAAAAAAAGTTACTAAAACAGTTAAACAGTTAAAACAGTTAAAAGTAGTAACTACACACTGAACACATTCATTAAAATTTAAATTAAATAATATCAAATGCTAAATAAATAAAGCTTTGCTGGCATGAGGGAATGATTAAAAGAAAATAAAATAGTTCTGCAAAGGTTTTAAATTCAATCAAATGGAAACACAGCCTAGTCTACCAGCGTAACAGTGGCTGTGGCAGAACAGAGAAAACAGCAGAATGTATAAGGGGTCAGGGGTTAGTTTAGTCTACTCTGCTGTAAGCTCGGCAATCTGAAAAATGAACATGGTTACTTGTAGCCATTTTATTGTTTTAAAATAATATTTGCACTGAACTTTATAAGTAGCCTTTATTTATCTACTAGAATGGTGCAAATTTCCATTATGAGAATTTCTATATTGTGTTAGTGCCAAGTCTGCCCTGCGATGGACTGGCGACCTGTCCAGGGTGTATCCTGCCCTCCACCCAATGACTGCTGGGATAGGTTCCAATTCCACCCCTGACAGAGAGGGAGAAGCGGCTTAGAAGAGGTGTATCTATGTGTGTGTGTGAGTGAGTGTTAGTGCCAAGCTAAATACACAGAACATTCATCATCCCTCACTGGACTTAATAACTGCTGTATCAGCTCTACCTGCTTTTGAAATCTCAAAAAAAAAAAAAAGCAGCAACAGTGCCACATTTAAAAAACACTATCAAAAACTAGGAACGCAATGTGTTTTATTCAGTTCAGTGCACTGCACTAAACCATTTTAAACAGGTTTAAAAATGCGTTCTTTGTAATGATATAAGCAGTTGGTCAGTGCTCTTTAAGTTCTAATGATAACTACAATATCCATCCATCCATCCATCCATCCATCCATTTTCTAAGCCGCTTCTCCATCAGGGTCGCGGGGGGTGCTGGAGCCTATCCCAGCAGTCACCAGGCGGAAGGCAGGATACAGGATAACTACAATATGCCCCGAAAAATGAATAATGGTGTAATTTGACACAAAAATACACAACGTCATACTGTCCACTCCTACGTTATCGGACCTGCCAACCTGGAGAACATATTTCACTTCCCCACCTGAAGCCATGTAATCATGTTTCAACAGGGTCTATTGCTCTCTCTCTCTCTCTCTCTCTCTCTCTCTCTCAAGGCAGTTACACAGACATTTCTTTTGTGCAATTTATTTAACAACAACAACAACAACAACAACAACAACGACAACCAAGATGACGGAACAGCTGCCTTCCAGGTAACAAGTAAAATTTTTTGACAAATACCAAAACCTTCAGAATATCAGTTTGAGCTCTGTTTGAGCTGCTTTCAGGACTATGAATTACATTATATACTGACTGTAAGAACTCAGTGTTTCAGCTTCTGGATAAAGTGATGAAGATCTTCACGCTACATTCACTTTTCTAGAATGGACAGTAGGCGAATGTCAATGTTTTCTCAGTTTGTGAGGAAAGAAGGAGATGCCAGATGTCAAGCCACGTTAATGTGCTTTCCACAATCAAAACACGGCGTTTTCTGTTGCTATAGAGGCATTTTCTTTTTAAGACAACCACTGAGAAACAACCTGCACAGTAAACACTGCACATCGGCCACAGACAAAGATCAGAGGAACTTTCTCTTCAGGTAAAAAGTTATCTTAGCTTCTTTATGCTAACGTTCAGTCATTTTTGCTCTCTGTTTTAATGCAGTGAGCCATTTCAAGGTGAGCTAAGAATCCACACCATGTCAGCATTTGATTTCAATTCCACTCACTTAAAGCAAATCAAGGGAAACCTGTGAGGTAAAGCTAGCATTACAGTTCATAGCAGAGAGAACCATCACAGTTGTTTCTTGAGCAAACTTTCTCACTCTCTCTCTCTCTCTCTGTTTCAGAAACTAGTTACTTGTCCATCACCCAAAATATCCAATTACAATGCCCATCACCCAGGCCTAGTGTACAATTAAACTCACGGGCATCACCAGCTTTTTGCATAATTTAGAGTGGCACATCAGACCAGCAAACTTTAGCATACTTTAATGTCAAAATGCATACCTGCTATTCAAAATGTGTAAAGGATAGCAGGTCTGCATTATGTACTTGAGTACATTACAGTCTCAAACACAGTAAGATTCAACTATTATTAGCAATGTTTTGTAGTACTCTGTTATGGAGTTAGTCTTTAAATGAGCAGCTTCCATCTCTGACCAGCCAAACTTTATGTTTAAAAAAAAAAAACTTTGTCTTTACTAGGGCAACTGGAAGCACCAAATCAGAGACTTACAAAAGAAAAACTTCATGGCACGTCTTTCTCTCTCTTCTCTTCGATTTCCCTAAATCTGAATGAGTCTCTCTGCAGGCCTGAGCCTTGGGTGGGACCCAAATCTGCCTTCAGAATTATGCAGCTTCCAGGGCCCTAAGCGGGTGTTATGATAAATTCAAAAAAAAAAAAAAAAAAAACAGGCTGAATATAGTTCACAGCTGCGCATTATCATACGACAGCAGCAATGGCGAGAGACAGAGAGAGACAGAGAGGACACTCTAAAGCTTCACAAAGGGAAAGTGAATGATTTAAGAGAGAACAGAAAAAAAGCCTAAATTATGTCTCTCATTTAAAAAGAGAGATGAGGACAGAAAATATTCTACTTTGCAGAGAAGTGATTGATTAAAAAGAGGATAAAACTGTCTAAATGTGTGTCTCATTTGAAGAGAATGAAAGGCAGACAGAGAGAGATGGGGGTGGGGGTGACAAAGGACACTCCAAAAAGCTGAGAAAGGTGAAAGAAAAAGAAGCATTACTGTGGCTTTGAGAAAAAGAGAGAAAGTGAGAAGAGAGAGAAGTTGAGACGAACTGCAGTCTAAAGATATGTGGACGGCTGTTCTACAGTGAGACAGACAAAGACAAAAAAGAAAAAAGGGTTTTTTAAATCATACATTGGCTGCTTCAGAAACACTTATGCTAGGCTGAGGGTTCAGCAAGGGAACCGGCAGAGAAGAAGAAAGAGCGAGAAGAAAAGAAAACGGCAAACAAAGAAAATGATGCTTTTCCTCACATATTATATAATCCATGTAGACTATACTCAGGCTTTTGAGGGCAGCTCAAAACACACACATGTGTAGACATGCACATACGTCCTGAGTGGTGGGCAAGTAAAACAGATGGGTTTAAGTGGCAAGTTCCTCGAGGAAAAGGTTTTGAGCAAAGTACAAATCAATAACCCACGAAGAACTTCACAAACTACCTCTCCAAGGTACATTTTCATAGAGATACAGCTGAGAGAGAGAGAGAGAGAGAGAGAGAGAGTGTGAGTGAGTGAGTGAGTGAGTGAGTGTTAGTGCCAAGCTAAATACGCAGAGCATTCATTATCCCTCACTGGACTTAATACCTGCTGCATCAGCTCTACCTGCTTTTGAAATCTCAAAAAACAAAAAAATAAAAAGGAGAAAGAAGAAGAAGAAAAGGAAACTGGGTTCATTATTAGGCAACGGAAGAGAAAGAGAGAATTGTGTCTAGAAACAAAGCTGAAAGGTTGGGAAAGAAAGAAAGGGGGGGGGGGGCAGCGTTGGTGCCAAAAACCTGAAAGGTGAGCAAAGAAAAAAAAGAGAGGAAAAGAGAATTGGGTTCAGTATTAGGCAACTGAAATGTGGGATGACAGAAAGAGAGAGGCAATCAAATGGTGGGGAAATCTTAGTGAGAAAGAGAGAGAGAGAGAGAGAGAGAGAGAATGAGACAAAGAGAGAGAGAGAGAGAGAGAGAGAGAGAGAGAGAGAGAGAACGACACAAAGAGAGAGATAGATAAACGCACTGAGTATTTATAGAGTCCCTAGACACCAGTCAGGCTGGGCACTGGTACCATCTGTGAAGAAGGCAAACACACACACACACACACACACACACACACACACAAAAAAAAAAACCTCACTTTCTGTACTTTCTCTCTTCTTTACACAAACACAAACACGCACTCATACACATCATTGTTTGAAAGCCTGAGGTCAAATCACACTTGAAAGACAGCTTGTGCAGGAGAGAGAGAGAGAGAGAGAGAGAGAGAGAGAGAGAGAGAGAGAGAGAGAGAGAGAGAGAGAGAGAGAAGCTGCGTATTTGTGACTGTGGTGCAAAGCAAGCGAGCAGAAGGTGTGGTTGGAGTTCATGACCTTTGCGAGCAGTGAGTCACTGCTTCCTCTAGGAAGAGAAGCTGTGTGTGTCTGTGAGGGGAGGTGCTGTGTGAGATGCACTGTGTGACCAGAGTGGGCAAAAATCCACGTTATCGTTAAGGTGATAAATGATGGCACAATCTGACAACGCAATCTGATTGGTTGACGAATGTTTGAGAAGCGTTCTACCCTTGCTGTTATTTGTAATTACAACACTTTTTTTTTTTACAATAACGGTATCATTCCACTGAGCACTGACTGCTGAGTAACGACTTACTTTACGCTGCAGCTAGACGTTTCTAACAGCTTCTTTTTTTCCGCCAGGCATTATGGCACAGCACAGTATGGTTACAATCCGATAGTTACAAGTCCTTGTACCTTAAGTATCTGTGTCCGTTTCCCGCTGCATAAGAGAACCATAACAGTGGGCGACACTCTCTTTAGCCTGTCTGTTCACATTGATTTCTCCCATGAATCTAGCATTAACGGCACACAAACAACAGCAGCAGTGGAGAAGCTTCAAGCTCTGATTTAACATCTGACTCCAGTGAGACCGTGTGATGATTCTGTGAAGACTGTATTAGACTAGGCAATGATTTGCAAGTTAAATCCATACATTCCATCTCAACACACATGGAATCCCAGTAAGATGAATGACCAAATTCCCAGTACTCAGGTACTGTACACTGCTAGGAATACTTTGCATGCACATTTTTCGTTAATGAAGATACAAACAATGTAAATGTACCCTCAAAGGTACAAGGTCCATGGTTTTAAGGTCCAAATGTGAACCTTATGTAAGTTTCTCCCACTGGAAAAGAACAATTATGTAGTTATGTACCCTGAATAAAAGTACTGATATGTACCTTGGAGGGTACCACCCCAGAGACAAGAGGGGTACTGGCCCAGTGACAGTTTCATGCCTTTATTTCTGAGAGTGTGGCAGTGGAAATGACAAAATGTGTTTAAATATTTGTAACTAAGAGCTAAAAACAGAATGCCATAAATGTATACAAAAACAGAAAATGGATACAAGAGGTAATATTGGACCTGCAGCTCATGTGGTCAGATTTTGAAGAAGAGCATGACAGCAGGCTTACATCACTCGATACCTGTCACTGCCTCTACACCAGCTTTTTGACAGCTCAACAACTCAACAAACTGGAATTAGCCAGAAGCAAACACAAGCCAAGATGGGCTTTGAATAGCATTATGGACGGGCAAGAACAAAACAACATTTAATCTCGCAAGTACCGAAAAACCTGAGCAGACCCTCATGCGGCGAAAGTTTTATTACTCTATACACAACACAATAGGCTGCTACTTTTTCACTGAAAGGAAACATTAAAGCACATTTATTGATCGACTTTTTTTCTTTATTTTGCAGAACTATTGTACAAGAGCAATAGAACGCTCGAGGCTGTGTTATCACAAACAACTCCTATTACTTTATCCTATCAAGCTGTGCGTCTCACCTCTGATCCACTCTTGGAATTTGGTAATGACCCCTTAACCTCATTTAAATCTGCCACTAAAGGAGTTACTTCACATGAATTCCCATGCTCTGCTTTCTGTGAGCTAGCGGCCGTCAATCACTGCATAACACAAACATGAGGTTTCCTTCATTGCTGGATGCACTCCGAGCTCATGCAGAACTTGTGCTCACTGTATTCCTTTTTAAAATAATTGTTCCTACTCGAAAAGCAAACACTGCGGTACACAAAGTATTGTTTAAACATTTTCAAGTATAATGATGTTATGTGATGTGGGATGTGCTGCATGAGATGAAAGCCTGTTAAGCTTGCAGATGAGGACAAAGCAAAAATGCACAATATACCAGGGGTATTTTTGAAAAAGGCAGGATTTTTATGCTAATCATATGACAGAAATATGATCAGAAAATCCAGACATTCCAGGTACATTTACACTGGACAACCCTACCAAAACAAATAGTCAAAATTATGCAGTGAAGTCACATTAGCATTTTTCTAATTCTGTATGGTGACACAAAAATTAGAAAATGTATTGCACTGTGAAATTTCTGTACTGCTGCGCCTCTATTCACCACTTCTACTTAATTTATTACATCTAAACTGAAAATCCTTTTTTTTAACAGCCACAGAGAAAGATAAATACAGAAATAGGTTATAATAAAAAATAAACATAGAAATGTCAGGGTATCTGCAGACCTGGACAACTACTTTCACTTAAACACTCTGGTAAACATACAGGCTATTTGGTTATAGCGACTCATTGTCATAATATAATTATCCATTTCAGAAGAAGCTGTTCGTCTTCTCACCCTGTTACACATCTAGACCTGATTTCTCTACTGTTTCTCATGAAATAATCCATCAAAAAAGACCCACGTGCACGCACACACACACACACACACACACACACACACACACACACACACACACACACACACACACACACACTCTCTTTCTCTCTCACAAACACGCAGACAGATACACTCATACACACCTCTACAGAGCATGCAGCAGTGAAGGTAGAACAGCACAAATATCCTGGAGGCTCACAAAGACAAAGAGAAAAAATGACTGCAGGAAACACACAGAAGCTATACAGAAGAAACAAAAAGTGGAACAAGCACAAAAACAGGAGAAACTTCCCATATTGACCAATTAAACTAAAACAGAAGCACACAAGAGAAAACCGTTGAAATAAGACAAGAACGTGATACCCAGTCGGTGTTGTTTAAAAGGATTTCAGCAGAGCAAATAAGCTGCATTTAGTCTTTTCCTTCAATCCTCCAATACACATGAAAGCTGGCCTTTTCCATAACCCCTTCTGTCAGATTTTCAGTAAGTGATGACAAGTAAATAGCTTCTCAAAAGAAGTCAAACAAGTAACCTGTAGAGGTGCACATCAGCAGTCAATATATTATTTGCATTAGAACATTTCATTATTGTTGGTCTGCTACTGGAATTACAGCCAATCACAGCAATTCATACACTGATTATAGTGAGAAAATGTTAAAATGCAAAAAGATAATGACAAAATGAGTGGTTATCGTATTAGCTGTGACAAAGTGTAAATTACTGGTTAGCCGAGAAATTCCATGTCACTGCATTCCTTAAAAAAGGAAAGAAATCTAATTTTCCAGCTGTTTAATTATTTCTGTGACAATACAAAAGAGCTAAAATTAAGCACACTATACACATGCTGCCTTAAATCCCACTGCAGGAATAACACAGGCAGTTACTGAAGTTACAGAACAAACTATTGTTCTTTTTCTCTCTGCCTGTTTCATTCTTCTTCTGTGAGTTTCTCTCTCTCTCTCTCTCTCTCTCTCTCTCAGCAAACAGAGCCAACAGTATCAATGTTACTGCAGCCTAATGAAGGAACACTCAAATGCACAAACTGAAAAGAGTATTCAGGCCCCGGCCAGGCCAGCCCAGAGAAGCCCCTTTTGTGAGGACCCACGTGCCTCTTGGCATCTGAAGAGGTTTCATTGTGCTCCACAAATAGCTGCCCCTTTCAATCCCCCAATCAGAAAAGAGCAGCTAGTCTCAGCCAGGGAGAGGTGGGAAGCGAGTGTCTGGACTGCTCAGCTTTTGGCAAAAACACAGACACATACTTCTGCAATGTCAGTACACTGTCTGGACCATTACATACATATCTCAAAAATACCCATAAAACTGAGTATTGAGTTCAGCACCACCAGCTGAGTGGACAGCTACCTGATGTGGCTGCTGGCTCTCACCCACACCCACATACACACACCCAGACACACCCAGCTGCCACATCAGGTAGCTGTCCACTCCGCTGGTGGTGCTGAACACAATACTCAGTTTAATCAAGATATTTATGTAAACCACCAAAAGTAAATAATTCAGTTGAAAAGGTGCAGGCTAATCTCTCATCCTAACACATTACTTATTCAACAACATGTTTTTACATGACCGTGAAGCATATTGCAAAAATAAATCAAGAAATTTAAGAAACCATGCATCAAAAATCCGAAAGTAAGAAATGTGACAAAGAACAAAGCAGTCCAGATGTTGTCACCAACAGAATAAGAGCAAAGACAAAAAAGACCTGGAATGCAAGTAGTCATATCTCCAGATATGTATAAGTACATCAAAACTATCCTTCAAAAAAGGAAACAGTACATTTTACTGAGCTACGACTTTCTTCTTATGACCGATCACACTGAGAAAAGTTACACAAAGTCACAATACTATGTGACTGCATGACAAACTCAAATCCAACTTAAATCAGTCTGAATAGTCTATTAAGGACAGCATATGAATGAGTACTGCACATTTTTCCTCATAATTTGCACAAGCATTTGCCATTAATCTCCTTCATATCCCTATGCATGTAGAACCAGAGAACATTTGATTCTGAGAGACAAAAATAAACTAAAACTCAAAAATGCACAGTTAGTTCAGTAAGACTGAAGTTGGCTGCTCCAACAATCCATCTCTGACTGTGCATAATCATCTCAGGCGCTTGAATAGCATGCGAAGTAAAAGAGACAACTTGAATCAGAAGAATGACCTTTTTCTACTGGAACAATGAATTATGCTGTTCATCATCAATACAGCAAAATAGAAGTTTATACACTTTAATATGCGATAAATAACTTTTGTATGTGAGCACATACATGTGTTTATACAGACAGATATACATCAATGTATGTACACACACCCACACACCCACCCACCCACACACCATATATATATATATATATATATATATATATATATATATATATATTATTCATAACTAGAGTGGACAGTTTTCATTTCACAGGCTTTTTTTTTTTTACTTTAAATCATGCATGGCCAAAGTCCGCCTATCTAGAAACAGCTGACTCAAGTCACAGCTTGTCATACTTCTGGGATATATTGCTACATTCTTACTAATAATAGTGTACGGAGTTATTCTGCTTAACCCAGGTAGATGCTGCCACAGCGTACATGCACACACATGCGCACTCACACACAAATCCAAAGGCAAGAATATCCTCAGGACAGTGGGAGAGCTAATATATCATTATACGTGTTTTTCACAGCCCACCTCCTTCCACGCACCCTCAAGCTGCCCTTAGAAGAGGACAACATTTTTTTTTCCTTTCCTTTATTTGCCCCCAGTCTTTGTATGGAAGCAATCTGGGTTAAACACTAAGCTGTAGGCTGCTGGATGAAGGAGGCACATTTGCAATTGGATTTCACTGTAGATAATGGCCAAGGAGGTATTCATGCCTCCAGAAGCGATTCATATTCGTATATGTGACCCATTTTTATCGTACTTCCAACCATTTTGTGCCAAAATTTAGGCTTGAATCCCCCAGCCTTGTACATGACAAGGATGGTATTGCTTTCACGTTGCTTTCAGTTTAGATACACCTTCTCATTCAATTATTATATTAATATTGAAGACACCAAAACTACAAAGGAACACATATGGGATTATCTAGTAAACAAATGTGTTAAACTAGAAAATGTTATACTTTAGATTCTTCAAAGTAGACACATTTTTCTTTGACGACAGCTTTGCATACTCTTGGCATTCTGTCAATCAGCTTCATGAGGTGGTCACCTGCCATGGTTTTAAATTAACAGAGTTCATTTGTGGCATTGCTTGCCTTCTTAATGTGTTTGAAACCATTTGTTGTGTTGTGTGGAGGTATGGTTGGTACACAGTTCTATAGTGAATAATGAATAGTCCTCAGCTACTCAATAGTTCAGCTACTTTTCTAATTTGAATTATGGCCAGAAACACTCAACTAAGTAAAGAGACGCAACAGTCCATACGTTACTTTAAGACATGAACTGCAAGAACTCTGAATGTATGCACAAGCGCAGTCATGAAAACCATCAAACGCTATGATGAAACTGGCTCTCATGGAGACTGCCCCAGGAAAGGAAGACCAAGAGAATTACCAGCCTCAGAAACCGTAAATTAACAGCACCTCCTTCACAGAGTAGCAGACACATCTCAACATCAACTGTTCAGAAGAGACGGCATGAATCAGGCCTTTAAGGCTAAACTGCTGCAAAGAAGCCACTGTTGAAGAAGAACGAGAAGAAGAAAAGACTTGCTTGGGCCAAGAAGCTCAAGGAATAGTGGAACAGTGGAAATCTGTACCTTGGTCTAATGGGTTGAAATTTAAAATTTTCAGTTCCTCTTGCCGAAAAGGTGAATGGATGGTTTCTACATGTGTGGTTCCCACCGTGAAGCATGGGGGAGTAGAAGTGATGGTGTGGGGGTGCTTTTCTGGTGATTTATTCAAAATTCAAGGCACACTAAAGCAGCAAGACTTCCATAGCTTATGCAGCAACATACCATCCCATCTGGTTTGCGCTTAGTAAGACCATGATTTGGTTTAAAACAGTAAAATGACCCCAAACACACCACCAGGTTATGTAAGGGCTATCTGACCAAGAAGGAGCATGACGGAGTGCAGAATCAGATGACCTGGCCTCCAAAAATCACCTGACCTAAAACCAATTGAGATGATTTGGGATGAGTTGGTCCGCCAAGTGAAGGAAAAGCAGCCAACAAGTGCTCAGCACTTCTGGGAACTCCTTCAAGACTGTTGGAAAGCCATTCCAGTTGAATACCTCATGAAATTGATTGAGAGAATACCAAGAGTGTGCAAAACTGTCATCAAAGCAAAAGGTGGCTACTTTAAAGAAAAAGTATAAAACATATTCTGGTTTGTTTAACACTTTGTGTTTACTACGTAATTCCATGTGTGATCCTGCATAGTTATGTCTTCAATATCAACCTACAAAGTAGAAAGTAATAAAATAAAGAAAAAACATTGAATGAGAAACTTTTGACTGATACTGTATCCTACATGCACTTTATGATATTGGTATTGTGATACCGATATAGTAATTTCGCTCATGCCTAAAACATGAGCATGCAACATAAATTACTTCGGGCTCAAATGAATCTGACCAACTGTCAATCTGAATCTCATACAAGAGTCAAGTGCAAGCTGATACTTGGTTTGCAATTTTAGCCAGCAAAAGAAGAAGCCAGTTAGTACGTTGCTAGCCATACCCTGAAATGAACCATTTTCATGTGTTGTAAAGCAAATGCATTCTTGCACTCCAAGGGACCGTGCCAGGAAAGTGTACATCATATGTGAAATCGCCTTTCAGGAACATGATTAAATCTCCTACAATGCTGCTGTAATGAAGCTGTAATCACTGTATCAAATAAATCAGTGTGCCCCTACTGGATTTTTGGACTCACCTCAAAAAATGAAAAGGCAAGAATTCACTTTCAGCTCCATAGTAAACATGCATGTAAAATTAATCTTCATGGGGAACAATTAATAAAAACGGCAAAAGACAACAAAACACAAGGAAATAGATATATCCATTTAAACCTGTATCACTTCGCATCTGTTTTTTTTTCCATTTCTCTTCTCTCTGAACTAGAAGACAAAGCTGCCAGCACAAGGAATCAGACTGCCCCTTATTGCAAATAGGATCCCCATCTTTGCCATGTCTGGTGATCTTCTTGGCTGGGAGATCACTTGTAGGCTTTCATGTCTATGCTTAACAGAGAAGACTATGCAGTAATCAATATCCTCCAGTATCCTGTATCTCTCACTGGACTGGATTCAGCTGATGAGAAAGAGGCAGCATGAGCTTTTAAGTGCATCAGTCCATCACGGGAGAGACATGGCTGTCTAATCATCAATTCTAAAGCTAGAGACACCGCATTTCCCATGCAATCCAAACCACAAATCAGTGGGTGTACTATATTTTAAAAATCTTAAAAAACAAAGTCTTTGCAGGCACTGGTATGAATGCAGGTATTTTTCCACTTCGAAAGGACTAGAATACCCTCTAACAGACATGGACCATGTCTGTTACGCAACACCTTCAGCTTATGCACATTACTGGCATTAAGAAAACCAGCAAGAACTGGTTTAGGGTTCTTTAGCTTGTATAGGATTATTTTAATAGTTCTTTTCTACAAAAATCATGAAGTACTCCCCATCACAAGAAAAGGTTTGGATTATTCTCTAAATCTTAATCAATTCCTTAACGTGAATTTATTACTTTAATAGAAAGTAATCAAAGCAAAACACTAAACAGCTAAATGAGATGTCAGTATCACACTGGGCTTATAATAACAGTTATATAACAAAATAAAATTAGCAACAGATTTCAATGCATCTCTTCCCCTGTTCATCTGGTACACAATTAAAAAGGACTTGAATCAACAGCACTGTTGTTGTAGATGTGAAGGTCTTTAGCACAGCACCACTGCTTCAGGTCATGCAACACCTTCAGCAAGTCAATGTGCATTAACGGCACTATGCAACAGCCTAAAGAAAAAGAAAAAAAACTTTTAATACAAAGTTTGAACCAAATCCCTACATGTGTTTTACAAGCACAGTTGAACTGCTGAGCTGCTGAAGACCATAAAACCAGGCCATTCAACAGTTCAGCTGAACTGAGGAACCCCCTTAAATGAGTAACCTTGACTTGGTGATAACATCTCTACGCTTTGCTTGCTGGTGCATTCATACGTAAAGCAAAACAAAACAAAACAAAAAAAAAAACATTTTAGCAAAGTATTTGAACATGCAACTGATTCAAACGTACATTAGGGCGCAACCCTGATAAAACATTAGTATTGTCATTGTAAGAAAAATTATATACGCAAATAAAATGACATTGTTAAATATTTACCTGCTTTAGTAATTTACTTTTGTTGGAATACATGAATATCTTGATTAATCCAAACACTGACAAAAACACTTATCTGCAACTGTGATTACTCAAAAGGCTGACGGCACCGTGTAAAAACTACTGTAACTTGCTAGAGGGATTATCTTCATGTGGCAAAGGCTTATATTGCTATAATGACTGACAAATGATATCATGCAGCCCTTCTTAACATGTTCCAGTGACTAACCATTGCTCAGTCACACCATTACAGCTACTGCGCACTGAAAATATTGATACATCAAGCACATTTCATCTGCTCATGCCTCCCAATCAGCAGCTCTGTCATATACAGCACACACAGGCATTCACTCATTTTAAGGATTCTGCTCATGTTTGAGAGCGCAGGGCGGAAAAGTGTCTGTTCTTACCTCGTCTAAAGCTCTCTTTACCCGTGGGCTGAGAGAGGAAGAGAGAGAGAGAGAGAGAGAGAGAGACAGACAGACATGGAGGGCGAATAATGAGCCACACTCCTGCCTTGGTGAAGAGAGGAGGATTATTGTCAGATTAAGTGCCTCACTCTCCGACTTTGGTGAACTTGAACTGCAGGGGCCACGCCCCTTTCGTCGGGGGCAACAAGGCTATGTCTGGGTCATCACCAAGCTGAGTGTGCCCCAAGGTGAGACAAGTCTCAGCATCCAAAGTCAAAGCCGGATATCAAAGAAACAGACATTGTTTTATTCCTAATTAACTTCAGAGACAACACACCCTCCTGGGTCCTACTGCATCAAGAGAACAGCTTAAAAATATAGTCCAAATGTGTTGGGAATAGTTTCCTCCTGAAGCTGTTCAGATTGAAGGCAGTGTTCAAGGTCGAGTGGTACACTATTTATGCAAAAGTAAATATGTTTAAAGGACATTCAATTTCATACATCACAGCTTGTTTTCATACATACACAGCTTGTTTAATCTCCATAGAAAAGCACTGCCAACAGAATGGGACAGAAGGCACATGGGGCTAAGGTAACCATGCTCAATGCCAAGCATTGGCTAGAGGGGTAAAGAGCTGGACTGTGGTGCAGTGGAGCTGTTTTCTTTGAAATGATTACTCTACAGCCAGCATGTCTGGGATGAGCTAGAATGGCATTTCATATTAAGATTAGTAGCTAACCTCACCTATTCTCTTACAGTTGAATGCAATCAAATCCTCACCACAATGTCCCAACATGTAGTGTAAAGTCATGTTGGTTACTGCAGCACCAAGCTATTATTAATATCTTTAATTTCAGAATAAATGTTGAATGAGCAGGTGTCTCCAAACATACAGTGCAGAGCGAGGGTGTCCAGTCTTATCTGCAAAGAGCCAGTGTGGTTGTGAGTTTTCATTCATAGAAAGCTGGAACTCACCTGATCAGTTGTTTTAAGACTGACCAACGGAGATGTTCTCCTGCTTTACAGATAAGATTGGGCATCCCTGGTGGTACTCCAGCATAGCTTGCAGCATTACAGCATGTTTGCAGAAAATGGCATGTGACATTTACATCTTTAGCACATTAAACATGCACTGCCTGTCTCCATAAGACCATGAAAACTGCTGACTGAGTGAGGCATCCAATATAAACGATAGCATTGTTAGGAGTAATGCTGCCCACAAACAATCTCCATCACACACAAACACAGCCAAAATATCTGGCTTATAATCAGCTGAATATAATTAGCTAAAATACAGCCAAATAACATATTCCCCTGTAGGATATGACTCACATGACCACACCGTCTTGCACTATAATATTTCAGGCAAAGAGCTAAAAGTCATTTCATCCAATGGGGCCGAGGGGGCCTAAAAAAAACATGGCTGTACCACAGATGAGACACTGCGTGGGAGATTATAAGGAATGAAATAAAATCGCGGACTGAAGCTTCATTAGTATTCAGAGGCAGTTTACGGATTTCATGTATCTCAGAATAAGTGGAGACGAAAGACCTTAAAATCCACTCACAGCTCAAACTGAGCCATGCACTACAACAGAGGTTCGCAACAATTATTCAAATGGGAAGAATTTGCACTTATTACAAGCTGTCTCAATGCACAGCAGCGGAGTCGGCAGCATCCTTCAGAGATCCTGCTGAATATATTGCATAAAGTACAACAACAGTTGTGGGCCTGACCTGGAGAAATATCTTGGCAATGGAAATGGGTCGGCAGGGTTAGTGGGTATGCAGTTTCACTTGAGCTATTGCTGTGTTGGTGAGCCGTTTCAAAGAAGAAAATATTGTCTAAATGCCAAGGGACAGCACATTTCAAGTAAACCACTGGAATGAGACTTTAACTGCATGGCAGCCGATATTACACTCTGGTGTGGATACTGATGCATCATTGCCGTTTCGCCCGTCAAGCTACAACTGCTGTTTATTATAATCTGCGTGAACTGCATGCACTGAGCTAATTTTTTTTTTACATTTGTTTTTTTCCATGTTAAAATCCTTCTACTATCATGCCAGCAAGACGTGGCTGTCTTCTACGCCTATTTAAGCCACTAAAATATTACTGTTTTATAGCTGGGGAAAAAGACAACGCATTCAACATTCTAGAGTGGTAATGATTTCATTACATTTCATACCATTTCTCATTATAGTTTCTATTCAACTTTCAATATTTGATGTGTTTGTACAGAGACCTAATTATATACTATGCAGATTAGTTTGGCTCAGAAAACCGCAAATTTCAAAACGGTAAACAGCGCCCAGATGCCTAGTTTTGATCACTGATATAAGATGCCATGAAAGACAGTAACCAAGAACCCCATGAAAGAGGAAGATGGGCACATTAGTGATGGCTTTAAATTGCACATGGTTTCAAAATGCTTCTTTTTTCTACACTATACTGACGCCTTTACACAAAATTTGATGGAAAAGCATAAGTAAATTTGTTATCACTAGAATGGTCTGTTTTTGAGTAGCTGACACATTGTCTGAGCTCAGCTGCACCTCAGTCACACTCAGAAGACTTTAAAAGCATCCATACGTGACAGAGTTACAAAACAAAGAGCCCCCCCTAACCACGTCATACGCTCTCCAGCAAACGCATACCATATGTTGTTTTTCTCTTTTTTGTCATACATCTCAGTTTAACACCTTACATACCCTTACATACTACAACTAAACCATTTCATCTCTCCAGAGGATTTTAGACCATGCAAATGTTGTTCCGTGTTGAATATTTTTATCATTATAAGGTTGATGCTTGTTTGAAATTTCTTTTGTTTGTGTATATTTTATTAGAGTGTGACCATTTCAACACACTGAAAACATTAGGGGGGGGGGGGGGGGGTGCAATGGTACAAAACAGTGTATCAGAAACTAAAACTGTCGCCAGTATGCGTCTTGCTTTTATTTGCCATCTCTATTGGAAACTACAGCTACTGATCAAACCTAGGCATCTGGGTGTGTCCTTTATCAGAGTAAAGTGGGTGATCAGGGGTGGGGCTGAGCTATGAGGTCACATATATTCTGGGGGTTGCAGTTTTTGGGGCTGTGATCTGTATTTAGACTTCTGTTTCAAAACTGTCCTTTTAGAAAAACTAAACCTTTTGAGATTTCTAAGCCCAGTGAGAATTTGGGGAATTTGACAGTGTTATGCTGAATTATGAACACGGGTCGCACCATGACATCAAATAGCTTACACGGGCACTGAGCAGAAGCTGCGACGCTGCGGCTGGAAAGCAGCAATAAAGAGGTTTTCTGTTCACTCTGCCTATAAGCTGATGGTACAGGAGGCTGAGTCAGAGCACCAAACCCACTCGTGCCCCGCCGAGGTTTAACCGTGATGGGTCTAAACGGCTCTGCACAGGCGCGCGCTTCAGACGTCCAGCACAGCCCGACACACCTGCAGCGCCGCGTTCATCCAGACAACAGCGACACGCGCGTATAATCCGACTCGGCTCACGCGCTCGGACCGGCGAGGGTGGGTTTCCCTTCAGGAGTCGACTCAGAGAGACTTACCAAGACCACTCCCTCCACCTCTCTATTTGTTCTCATCTTCAACGTCCCTTTCCATCAGGGAGGCGCTAAACGAGCAAATCGCGTGATATGAACTTTTTAAGGCCTCCATCCGGCAGAACAGTGACTAACGGTCCGGCTGGGTTTAATGACGAACGAAGACATTTAAAGCCCGAGACTCGCGCGCGCGCGCGCCCTCTCCTCTGCTTCACTCTCTCCCTCTCAAAAGTGAGACGGGTGGAAAACAGAGAAAGAGAGATTAAATCGCTTACTTTCCGAAGACGCTGACGCTATCACACCTCCCCTTTCTATCTCTCTCTCTCGCGCTATTCCCCCGTCCAGTAACGGTAATACCGACGCTGGACGGTTACGCACGCGTGTTATTTATTTTTTTCCGCCGACTCCCGCCTCCTGCGCTGTGATTGGCCAGCGGAGTCCCGCCTCTTGCGCGGGCACTGGCTTGCAGTGTCTCGAACTCCCGCGCTGTGATTGGCTGATCCGTCCTCAGCTACTGCGCCAAGATTGGCTAATTAGTTCAGACTCCCGAACAGTCTGTCGACAACTAGCCAATCAAAGCGGAGGAGGCTGGACTTTTCGGAATACGGGTGGGAGAAAAAATAAACGGCTCCCGCCGTAACGGTCACATTCAAAATCAAATCGCATTCACTTAAAGTACATTAAGAGAAAATGTATTGTAACGAACCGTTCATCCTGTTTGTGAGCCAAAACGTCGTTTCAACCCACGCTAAACGTGTTCAAAGTTCTCAAAAATGAAGAATAAACAGGCTCCCGTCCTCTTTTTGAGTAGTTTGTCCCTCATATTCACTAGTTTGAATCATAGCTATACCTGAAGGTGGAACTCCTCAGGTATTAGCTAACGTTAGCTACACAGGCTAGGCTACATATTCATGAACAGATTTACAGCCGACACTCGCGTTAGCCTGAGGTAAAATTGTGTGAAAATGGAGCTGCAGCTTGATTTTTAATAATAAAAATGGACAACAAATACTCTGCCCATGTCTGTCTCTAAATATTTAACCTAACTAACGTTACAAGTGTTTGCAGCAAACTGCTCGTCCTATTTCACGACATTTATACGAGGCTTCTCTTTCCAACGTGTGTAGCCAACTTGTTCACCAGTATCTGGAGGGCAAAAAGGAATAGAAAATGGGATTATTGCCATTTAACAGGCGCTAAAACAAAGCCAAACGACAGCAAACTGTCTAACAAGAATATCTGTGTCCCTCAAAATAATTTCCCTTCCCTCATTCCTCTCGCCCCACCACCGTCCTGAGGAAATGTCTCCGTACGACAGGACCCAGCAGAGAAGAAAACACCTCTAAAATCACGGAGAACACGCAAAACGGGCTAATTAACCTCGGGAACACGGCAGCATCAGTATCAGCTGGGGAGAAAACGCCAACTATCCGTCTGTTAAAACCGACTGAAAGAGCAGTTTCTTCACAGCTGCACACACACACACACACACACAAACACACACACACACAATGAAAACACAGCGCAAGAGCTTCTTACCTTCAAAACGCCCCTCTTATAACGTTGTGTCTGTTTTCTCCTCTTCTCCGGAATCCCCCCTTTCCAGTCCTTCCGTTTAACGGCGTGGAAAGACAGAAAGAAAAGGGAAAGGGAGAGAGAAAGTGCGGTTAAAATTCCTTCAGACGGAAGCCTCCCGTGTGCTCGTGTATCCGGTTAAGAGCAGAGCAGAATGCAGTTGGCTGTCTGTGTTGGTGTTTTTTTTCCTCCTTTTCTCTTGAAAACAGATGTGATCGCTCCTCAGTCCAGCCGCTCCACCTGCAGCCCTGAGCAGAGCGGGCAGCCTCAGCACCACACAGGGGCACGCCCACTTAAACACAAACCACGCCCACGCAGACACAATTCACGCCTACACGTTCATAAACCACACCCATTCGATGTTAAGGCCACGCCCACAGCTCGATTCTCAGCCGCTGCAGTGAAATAACTGTGCAGACTAATGCAGCGTTTTCCAGCCCTGCTCTCCGTTGTGCTTTAAAGGGCCTATATCATGGAAAACTACACTGTCCGCACCTTTTAGAGTAAAAAAAAAAAACAAAAAAACAAATCACATCATTCACCCCTCATCATTCAGTCCTTCTATGGAAGCTAAGCTGCAACAAGTAGTTTTGAATTCAGTAAATTTGTGATGTCACAAAAACTAATGCATTTACATATATCCACCCATTCAGTACACAGCAGTGTTGCTCCATCCATGCACTCTGAGTTTATAAGGAGTGTTTTAGCCCAGACTGTTTTGAATGAGGCACACAGGCAAGCCAATCAGAGTAGAGGATATTTGCATATATCAGTCTTAAGGGTACAGTAACAAAAACACAAAAAGCAGGCCATTTGATTCTGAGGGATAGTGAAAGGTTGGAAAATATTAATGTAAAAAATTAATACATTTTTTTTCCCCACGTTAACCCAGTGAAGGCTTTATTCATTAACATTATTCTCAGCATTTTCTATTTCTGCTTCCCTGTGCTTCCCTTTGTTTTCCAGCATATTTTAGTGTCTCCAAACTCCAATCTTCCTATTTTAATTTCATGATGTGCCTGTTGATCACAACTGGCATAGTTATTAAATGTTATTGCAGCATCCTGCTATGGGATCATTCAGCTGTGGAGGTGTGGCTGCGCAGAGCAGTGAGCGCAGAGCATCATGGGTACTGCCCATGTAAACAGTTGTTGTTGTGGGTTTGGGCATATTTATATGAGTTGTAGGTGTGATAATGTGCAGGGCTGTAGGGCTGGTTGGTGGGTTTTAGCGTCTAACATATCTGTGAGTATGATTGGAGGTGACCTGCCAGCCTCTTCATTCTTCTTAGATCACAATACAGTTAAAAGCAGTAGTAATGTCTTGCTGCTGTATCAATTATGACTAATATTTTACTGCATTGAACACTCGTGTATACATGAATGTACATATTTGTATATGCATATTCACTTTTTCAATTTTATCAACTCCACTTACTATATAGGTGCACTCTGTAGTTCTACAATTACAGACTGTAGTCCATCTCTTTCTCTGATACTCTGTTAAACCCCTTTTACCCTGCTCTTTGGTGGGTCAGTTCAGTCCAACACAAACTGTGCAGCAGCAGATGAGCTATCATCTCTGACTTTACATCTACAAGGTCGACTGGCAAGGTGGGAGTGTCTAATAGAGCAGACAGTGAGTGTTTAAAAACTCCAGCAGCATCGCCATGACTGATCCACTCATACCAGCATAACACACACTAACACACCACCACCACATCAGTGTTACCACAGTGCTGAGAAATGATCCACCACCCAAATGGCACCTGCTCTGTGAAGTTCCATGGGGGTCCTGACCACTGAAGAACAGGGTAAAAGGGGGCTAACAAAGTATCAGAGAAACAGATGGACTACAGTCTGTAACTGTAGAACTACAAAGTGCACCTATATAGTAAGTGGAGCTGCTAAAATGGACAATGAGTGTAGAAACAAGGAGGTGGTCATAATGTTAAGCCTGATCAGTATGACTATGAATATGAATTCACTATAAGTTATTATATATATATATATATATATATATATATATATATATATATATATATACATACAGTGGGGAGAACAAGTATTTGATACACTGCTGATTTTTCAGGTTTTCCCACTTGCAAAGCATGTAGAAGACTGTAATTTTTATCATAGGTACTCTTCAACTGTGAGTGATGGAATCTAAAACAAAAATCCAGAAAAATACATTGTATGATTATTAAATAATTAATTTCCATTTTATTGTGTGAAATAAGTATTTGATCATCTATCAACCAGTAAGAATTTTGGCTCTCACAGACATGTTACTTCTTTAAGAAGCCCTCCTGTTCTCCACTCATTACCTGTATTAACTGCACCTGTTTGAACTCGTTACCTGTATAAAAGACACCTGTCCACACACTCAATCAGTCAGACTCCAGCATCTCCACAATGCCCAAGACCAGAGAGCTGTGTAAGGACATCAGGGATAAAATTGTAGACCTGCACAAGGCTGGGATGGGCTACAGGACAATAGGCAAGCAGCTTGGTGAGAAGGCAACAACTGTTGGTGCAATTATTAGAAAATGGAAGAAATGCAAAATAACAGAAAATCTCCCTCGGTCTGGGGCACCATGCAAGATCTCACCTCGTGGAGCATCAATGATCTTGAGGAAGATGAGGAATGAGCCCAGAACTACACGGCAGGACCTGGTCAATGACCTGAATAGAGCTGGGACCACAGTCTCAAAGAAAACAATCAGTAACACTCTACGCCGTCAAGGATTAAAATCCTGCAGTGCACGCAAGGTGCCCTTCCTCAAGCCAACGCATGTCAAAGCCCGTCTGAAGTTTGCAAATGACCATCTGAATGATCCAGAGGAGGAATGGGAGAAGGTCATGTGGTCTGATGAGACAAAAATAGAACTTTTTGGTTTAAACTCCACTCGTCATGTTTGGAGGAAGAAGAATGATGAGTACAACCCCAAGATCACCATCCCAACCGTGAAGCATGGCGGTGGAAACATCATTCTTTGGGGATGCTTTTCTGCAAAGGGGACAGGACGACTGCACCGTATTGTGGGAAGGATGGATGGGGCCATGTATCGTGAGATTTTGGCCAACAACCTCCTTCCCTCAGTAAGAGCACTGAAGATGGGTCGTGGCTGGGTCTTCCAGCATGATAACGACCCAAAACACACAGCCAGGGCAACTAAAGAGTGGCTCCGTAGGAAACATCTTAAGGTCCTGGAGTGGCCTAGCCAGTCTCCAGACCTGAATCCAATAGAAAATCTTTGGAGGGAGCTTAAAGTCCGTGTGGCCCAGCGACAGCCACGAAACCTGAAGGCTCTGGAGGAGATCTGTATGGAGGAGTGGGCCAAAATCCCTGCTGCAGTGTGTGCAAACCTTGTCAAGAACTACAGGAAACGTCTCATCTCTGTAATTGCAAACAAAGATTTCTGTACCAAATATTAAGTTTCTTTTTCTGGTGTATCAAATACTTATTTCACACAATAAAATGGAAATTAATTATTTGAAAATCATACAATGTATTTTTCTGGATTTTTGTTTTAGATTCCATCACTCACAGTTGAAGATTACCTATGATAAAAATGACAGTCTTCTACATGCTTTGCAAGTGGGAAAACCTGAAAAATCAGCAGTGTATCAAATACTTGTTCTCCCCACTGTACACACACACACACACACACACACACATATGTTGTTTTGTCATACCTATTGTAACCTCATGAAGGACATGTAGATCAGGATCATGAAACAGTAAGTAAAATCTGGACAGCTTTACATAAAGTGTCCATTTAGAGGAAGTCTGAAGCATACAGCCAATTCAATAATGTTGTGTTAGCTATGCTGAAGTCATTGTTGCTTCTATTAGCAAAACAAATGTTATTGTTAAAGTTTTGCCTAATATTTATTCACCTGTTAGTTGTTTGTGACTGTGTGGTCCACTGCATAAAGAAAACCTTCAGGAAGATAAGCTGTCAGTTTGTAGGCTGACTTCAAACTTCAAGGCATTTATTTGCATCCTGTAGAGGTACGTAGCCCTGAAAGGGCAGCACACATGACTAACTGAAGGACACTGAGGGAAGGATTTGTTAATTAGCTGGTGAGTTGAGTCAGGTGTGTTGGAGCAGGAAGGGGAAATAGCTGACAACAGAGTATAAGTATGGTGAACGGAGCAGTGCGTTTTATGGTATATGCCTTCCTCCTCCTAAGCGACCTCCTCTTCCCTATATTCAGCCTGGTAAATCACACAGATGTCCCTACTGAATGCATGAGTAATCTGACACTTGAGTTTAAAGCTTCTGCCAAATTTGTCCTTTTTGCATGCACTTCCCTCCCCGCCTGAGATTTCTCTGAGTGAGCAAGAAACATGAAATGCGCTGCTGGATGAAAACCAACTGAACATTTGCTCATAAACTCTCAGTTTTCCACCTGCTGAAACACACCTACCCATTAATTTCTCCTTAACAAATCCACACAAGCACACTTCACTGTCTCGTTAAAAAATGTTTATGCTCCTTTAACTAAAACAAGTAAGAAGGAAAAGGAAATCACTTAGATAAAGTACATAAAGAAAGAAAAAAGTACATACGTGGCTGCACTGAATATAAAAGTATCTGGAAAGTATTGAAGGGTTATTACCTCACACAGAAATACTGAGATTCATTTCTAAACTTAATAAAAGAAATGCATGATGATATCAACATTGGTAGATAATTGGTTTGAAAATGTATTGGACAGATGTTTAAATTTGACCGCTATTTCAAACCCATATCTGATGATGTATGTACTGTAAACCAGAAGAGCAGAAAGGCAACACTGGGCTAAAGTACTAAATTCAAGTTCTTTTATTCATTTTACTACATTTCTAACCCTAGAGAAATAAATATTATATTTCCCTGTAAGCTGATCCAGTTGGATTTAGGCCCTATTCGAGCTGGATTAGTTTTACTAGAGGAGGTTATGTTATGTAATTTGCGTATGATATGACAGGCTGATTCATTTCAAATAAAGAATCTCCCCAAATTACTCCCAATAGCCCAGTTTGATAGATCACTGCACTGATGTTTACATCATCATTATGCAACAAGCGCAATGTTGTGTGGCTAAGTGGCATATAGACTAGCACGATAAGTGGGTTCATTCAACTTATCAATTGCCGCTCAACAAGACAAAACACACAGTACTTTATGAGAGGTACTCATGACATACTCATGATCCTTCTTGTAATTTAGCCTTCACCAAAAGGTGGTGCATTTCTGTAGTCCTGTCAAGTACTTAAGATATGTATATGAAAAATATTGGTTATCTGCATCGGCCCACAATTATCATCTCTCTGCATTCTTACCTAATATGTCTTCACACATATCTGAACATTAAAGCAAGGTGTACTAGATCACATTTGGAACAGATTAGGAGTGTAAATGTCACAGAGCAGAGCTGGCCATGCCTTTACTGATGAGATACTCAATTTTCAGCCAATTTGACTACAAGCATGTAGATGATGGTCCTGCCGAAATGATAGGGAGAGGAACAGGGCTTGGCTGATGCCAAATGTTTTGACTTCCTATTTTGACGCACCATGTGAAGTGAATGACCTGTTGGGCTGAAATCAGTGGACGGATGCAGGTTTTCCAATTTTTAGCTCTAAAAACCTCCTTAGTTGCCAGCTCTCCATATCTTAGGTCACTGCCCTGCTTTCTGCTGAAGTAGTAGTGAGTTCTAAGGCCTTTGATGGCATCTGTGAAAGCAAAAGCCAATATTTTGGTTTAGGATCCTACTCAGACTAGATAAGCAAAAGTAACGGTTGATTAAAATGTAGAACATTAAAAATAGTGTGGCAGGGAGAAGGGGAAATGGGATACAGGATGTTTAGAAAGTTCAGAGTGCCTGGAATACAGTTTGGCAAGACAAGCAAGAAATGGTTTTATGAAACAATAAAAAAAACAATTTATGAAGCAATAAAAGCTAAGATCCTCCTAGCCCACAGGCATGTCATGTATATGTGTGATATGTAATAGCATAAAATGGAACATGGTGAATATGTATATATTGTGGCGCATGCTATGGGCCACAAAGAGCTTAGGAGGTGTGGCCATGCAAAGCACCTCGCAAGAGGCACCATGCTCACAGCTTAAAAAGGCACTGCTGCTGTCATTGCTGTTGGTGTTTTTACTGTAGTTGTGCTGTTTGTAGTAAATGTGACTGAGGAGGGTGGGTTTTCAGTGCATTGCATTTGCCTATGTGTATACATGTTTTCCCACATCTTTTTCTACAGCGAAGCCACAATATATATATAATCATATCATTTGTTAGATCACTGATTCACCTTATTTAGCTCTTCCCTTTAAAAAAAGTAGCTCTTCCATATTTTTGCTTTACACTTCTGCAGTCCTCTTTTTAATACTAAGAACATGAACTGACTTGACAAGTTATCTTGCAGGAAAGAACTCACAGAAACACAAGAACGGCAAATGCATGTATAAGATGCTGAGATATTCTGTGTACTCGTTCTGGTGGAATACTGTTACCAACACAAACGTTTTTAGCCAAAAGCTAAGAATATTACGGAAACCAAAAATGCTTATGTATAATACGAATGACGTCAAGTCTGATATGCCTGTGTATACATAAATGTGTTGCTTTTCACTGCTGACATAAAACAAAAGCTTGCTATTTCACTGAAACAGTCTCTTCATAAGCCACAGTTTTGGTGGCATTCTTGTTTGAATGTTCACAAGCCAGCAGCAGGAAAACCTGTGATCAAGGAGCTGGACAGGACAAAACTGAATAAAAGCAGGAGAAATGGGATGGGAAAATATCCTGGCTGCAGAAGTCATTGCAACTCTTTACCTAAAGAGTTTCCTCTAGTTGATCCCAAGGAAAGCCAGGCAATGGAGAAAGAGAAGCTACATGCTATAGTGCCACTCATCTTCAGCTGTGGCTCATCTGTCACTCATCTTCAATGTGTCCTACTAATAGTGTTTTAAATCATAAACATAGCCATTTCTTTCCTTCCTTTTAATTTTCAATTATAAAGGAATGAACCAACAACCAGTATCAGGAACACCAAAGTAAAAAAAAAAAAAAAAATCTAGCATAAATATTAGATTTTTAAACCCTTAAAATTCCAGGCTTATATCATACTAAGCCTTTTTATTCAGTAAATATAGGGACTGATATACAAACTGATTGAGCTCTTCTTTGGTTATAGAAGTGTGTGATCAAATTTGGGGCCTGCTGATGGGCCCTGGCCATATAAGGAGTCAACATAAAACAGAATTAACAAAGTGATGGTGATCTTGTGGTGAATGCCACTCTAGCCGAGACACAATACTGCGCATGGTGACCATAGACTCCTGTGCTGCTGCTCCAAGGTGTCACATTCTATTAGTCAGTGCTTTTCTTTGGAGATTATACAAGCTGTGTGTGTCAACAACAGGTGCATCTTTAATTAGCTGCATTCACTCATTAGAAATGGGCTGTCTGGGCATACAGTGTGGATGCATGCATACTTCACCTTTTTCAAACATTTATGAACAGCTAACAGCTTTCAGTGCTGTAAGGCACTGTTCTAAAGTTGCCATCTTCACACAGTGGGACTTGTTACCTGCTGATCTCTCACGCCCTGACATGACAAATGCCGATTGAACACGTCTCCAGGTAGCGCTCAGGCTACAACCGAAACCAGACCTCTCTGCTCGCTTCGACTTTATTACTATTTCATCAGTTTGATCATAAATTCAAAAGCGATGGGACTGAGGTTGGAGATCAGAGTTGTCAGTCAATTTAGAATGACTTACCCTCACTTTCCCAGTCCATTAAAGGAGCACCTAAGGAGGGTGAAGGCAAATGCCCTCGCTGCTCCAGAGGCTGCATGTGTCTAACTTTACAGAAAAGGAGCGCTTAAAAAGGATCACTGTTATTCTTTTTGTGTACAGTGAGGTTACTAAAAGCTCATGTAAGACCAGCTCTTCTATGCTCATATAACTGTACACTTCCTGATAGACACTAAATATGTAAATCCCCAGAGTGCTAAGCTGCATGTGTACAGACATCACTTGCTCTGAATTCATGATTTATGAAATAAACACGAATCAAAGACTGTTTTGAGTCTGTATTGGTCCAGACAAATTCAAGGCTGTCAACAGACAGGTACACTTCACGTTCAAAGAGATCCTGTCGATGGTGGATCTATTGCACGTTCCTCCATATCTTGAAAAGACACACTCAAGGGAGCTACAGAAAAAGACACAAGCATTTTTTGTTCATTGTTGTTGTTTTTGATTCTGTAGGGCGTAGATTCATGTGTGAACAAGGGATGAGATTTGTTGATAGCTCACTGATCTGAATCTCAACACATTCTCAGAACAAATCAACAATGTAGTGTTGTGCCCTGTTAGTTAAAATAGATCAACAAATAAGTATGCTGTTAATCAGCACACATTTTCTGAGAGTGTACGTAGCACATAAGACGTGCCAAACCATATCGTAAAATAAAACTGAACTCAGAATGAAAATGTGATCTATACTATTGATATATATATATATATATATATACACAATACGTCACAAGAAGTAGAGCTTTACTAAAAGATCACAATCAAAGTGTTATTGGCCAAGTTAGTGCACACATAAGGAATTTGACTCTGGGTTATAGTGGTCCCTACAGCACTCAAAATACACTGTAATTGACAACACAGTGTATCCATATAACAATAGGACAATACACAAACTAACTAATATAGTGATTAAATATGATAGAAATACATGCACACATTTTCTAAACCGCTTATCGTTCTGGGTCAAAAGCCTATCCCTGCGGCCATTGGACAGAAGGCATGATAGAAATAATATGGTACAGTTAAGGTCTTGCATATAGATTAGGCTTGAGCATTGCACAATTCACAGTTCAGAGTATATGGTATTGGGGGTTTTAGGCAAATGGTCTGAACATTCATTAGCTTAATGGCTAATGCAAAGAAACTGTTCTTGTGCCTGGATGTTTCGGCAACAGGTGTTCTGTAGTGCCTGCCTGTTTATTATTAGCTTTGGCACATAACTGAACAACAAGAAAGTTTATTTACTTTCTGCAAACAAAAATAGGTCCATTAAACACTCTGCATGCTGGTGCATGTTGCTCAGTTAGAAAAAAAAGTTGAAAGCTGAAATGATACCTTAAGAGACTTTAAAAATACATTAAAAGAGTCCTAACAAAAGAGTGCCACTTAACCATTCACCGCAAGGTCAGAACCAACTGTGATAAATGTTTAGTGTTGGTGGTAATGCAGTACAAAGTAATGTGTTTACTCTTCCTGTAATGCAGGTCTGTAGGGCATTCTAGTTTAACTGACTTAATAAGAATGTTTTATTTGTGTTACTGACATGTCTCCCAAAGAACAATACATTTCAAACTTAAATTTTCTTCTTTATATATTATCCATGCCAATCCTTGTATGTAACTTGTGCATGTGGCTACAGGTCTATAATCTTTCAAGGCTTCTAATCATGCTAATATGAAAGTGATGGATGAGAAACCATGAAGCGAGAGCCCCAACCACACCTAGATGGAAGAAGATTGGGTTGAAAAGGAAGGAGCATATACTAGCCTTCAGTCATTCACCTTGGTTGCATGTCACAATGTACGCTTTTAAGATGCTCTACTCTTGAGTGCAGCCAGTGCTCTGCATGTGTATTAGTCACTTTCACCTTGACACACCCAACCAACAAAGCAGACAAAACACTCCAGGGTAAGAGTGAAGCCCTGCGTGCAAAGTTTATTTTCTCTTGAAAATTGATCCTAATGGGTTTGACACAGCTGACCGAGGGAAGTGTCATAAATCTTGGATACCTTGTACGTGCACTTAATATACTTATTGTCTCCTTGACTCAGTCTTTCTATCCTGCTGTCTCTTCTGCTCTTGACAGTTTAATTTCATTTTGAATCAATTGCTTGCCCGGCACAATTTGAAACTAAATGTTGTCTCTGTCCAATGATTTTCCCTGCAGAGATCTGGGCAGGCAATTTATTGTAAATATAGCATATTCTATTAGTCTACACTGAAAACATATAATAAAATATTTTCTTTACACACAGTCATATTTGATGTTGATGTTGTTGGAGAATTCACACTTCTAAACGCCTCAATAAGTTAGCATTTACAGGTGTCATCACACTGTCAGTAGGCAGGAGCATTTAGCTCCATAGACTCCTTCCTTTCTTTAATTAAATACAATGTTATTTGAGAAAATAAACCTGTAAATTAATGTAAATTGGAAAAAGTGACTGTGAAGTGAAAAGTGAAAGTAATCTGGCAGCTGCTAACACACTGTACTGTGATGCAGAAGATCTTTAGAAGTTTTTTAAATGTCTTTTTAAGAGAACAGTAAAATGGCACATGTGCCCCAGGTAACATATCTGCATCATATACTGTACATATAGATATATAAGATGCTGATTGTGGCAACTCATCATTAGGAATCTTCATGGAGGGCAGCAAAAAAAGAAGCCAAATCAAAGCATGGATAAACAATCTTTGATTTGATAGACACTTACACTAGTACACATATAGTCTTAGTGTGATATATGTGTGTATACAGACACATTGGGGTTATAGCAATTCAAACAACAAAAACAATCAGTATTTGTTTTGATAGTTTGAACTACAAAAAAGAGGATACAATAATATAATGTGATAGTATATAGTATATATTATACTATCTATATATGCAACCCCATTTCCAAAAACGTTGGGACGCAAAATTCAATGATGTGGGAAACATTTAAACCCTATATTTAATTGAAAATAGTACAAACATATCAAATGATTTTTGTTTTTTTACAAATATATGAAAAAGACTTCCCTGAAAAAGACGTCATCTGGATGGCCACATATGTTGTATCGTTCAGTATTAATATTGCCTTCACAAATGTGCCAGTCACCCATGCCATGCGAACTAATGTACCTCTATACATGATGAATACTGGCTTTTGAACTGTGCACTAATAAGAACGTAAGTGGAGAATTTTTAAATGTTGATTCGTCAGACCACAGGACACTTTTCCACTTTTCCCCTCAGTCCATTTTAAATGAGCTCAGGCCCAGAGAAGGTGCTGGCTTTTCTGGGTCCTGTTTATATATTGTTTCTTCTTTCCATCCAAGTTTTATTTACCTTTTGTGGATGCAGCGCCAAACTGTTTTGAAGTGCTCCTTTCAGAAGTGTTCCTGATCCCATGCAGTGATTTCCACTACAGAATCATGGCCCAGAGATTAAGGCCGGCAAATACTGATTTTTGGCCTTGTCTCTTATACAGAAATGTCTCCAGATTCTCTGAAGCTTTTAATCTTATTATGTACTGTAGATGATGAAAAGCAAAAGTTCTTTGCTATTTTATATTGAAAAGCGCTATTTTTGAATTGTATCTATCTTTATGCAGTCTTTCACAGAGTGCTGAATTCCTGCTCATCTTTACTTCTGAAAGACTCAGCCTCTCTGGAATGCTCTTTTATATCATCAATCATATTATTGACCAGTTACTAATTAACCACCAGGTATTTTTTTTTAAAAAATGCATTACACAACTTTACCAGCCTTTTGTTGCACACGTCTCAACTTTTTTGTAATGTGTTGTAGGAAAGTTCAAAATGGGGAAATATTTTTCAATAAACAACAATAAATATATATACCTCAGTGAATTCCAGCATGAGGAGCTTCATGGAATGGGTCTCCATGGCCGAGCAGCTGCACTCAAGCCTTACATCACCAAGCGCAATGCAAAGCGTTGATTGCAGTTGTGTAAAGCGCTGCCACTGGACTCTAGCGCAGTGGAGACGTGTTCTCTGGAGTGACAGTCATGCTTCTCTGTCTGGAAATCTGATGGACGAGTCTGGGTTTGGTGGTTGCCAGGAGAACGGTACTTGTCTGACTGCACTGCGTCAAGTGTAAAGTTTGGTGGAGGGGGGATTATGGTGTGGGGTTTTTTCAGGAGTTGGGCTCGGCCCCTTAGTTCCAGTGAAAGGAACTCTCATTGCTTCAGCAGACCAAGAGATTTTGGGCCCTTTCATGCTCCCGACTGTGTGGGAACAGTTTGGGGATGGCTCCTTCCTGTTCCAACATGACTGTGCACCAGTGCACAAAGCAAGGTCCATAAGCAAGTTTGGTGTGGAAGTACTTGACTGGCCTGCACAGAGTCCTGATCTCAACCCAGTAGAACACTTCTGGGATGAATGAGTGTGGAGACTGTGAGCCAGGTGTAATCGTCCAACATCAGTGTTTCAGTTCACAAATGTGCTTCTGGAAGAGTGGTCAAAAATTCCCATAATCACACTCCTAAACCTTGTGGAAAGCATTCCCAGAAGAGTTGAAGCTGTTACAGCTGCAAAGGGTGGACTGACATCATATTAAACCCTATGGATTAAGATTGAGATGTCACTCAAGTTTATATGTATGTGAAGGCAGACAACTGAATACTTTTGGCAATATAAGTATATATGTGGTAAGTATATATGGGTAATGGTTAGGTTAAAAACAAGTAGTTGCTGCGTGGTGTTGTTTATCAAGTGAAACATTTTTAAAATATGCTATTTCCCTTTTTCACAGACAACAGTAACAATGGATGTAAATGTATTCACCATTCTTATATTCTTATAAACCACTGCCTTATAATTGCAACATTGCAGCAAAAATGTGCTATTCTACAATTAAACTGAGTATTAAAAAATACCCTACCCTTTAGTAGAAGAAAAAAATTAAAAATAGGCAAAAAACACCCTTCACTAAAGAATAAAAAGTTGAGGAATAAACCAGCACAATTACAAAACATTTCTTTTTTTGTTTCTATGTGTTTTTCTTGTTTCCTCATACTTTTTTATTGGAAGAGTAAAGAAGTCTTATACCGGAGCTAAATTGGAGGGCAGGTAAAGTTATTCATACATAGCAACAGTAATAAAAAACAGAAACAGTCCTACTATGCCTATGGGACAAATGAAAAGACTATAACAATATATTTTTTTAGAAAAGGCAAAGCTCTATTGTCTTGCCAAATGGGAACCATTCTAAAGTCTTCTGGAGACCGTGTCACATGCAAAATGTAGTAAAAGCCTTTCAGTTCTCTATGGGCCTCTATGCTATGTAGCTTAGTCAGGAGTTTTTACAATAGGAGGCACATGTTCTTTGGTCCTGGTCAGGTATAAATGAAAGGGTTAAACCAGGCAGGACGTCAGTTCACCAGTTGGATTCAGCTCTGAACCAAACCAACCAAACAGCCACCATGAGCATGGGCAGGGTAAGAAGTAGAGATGGAGAAATCTTTGCAACTCTACTGATTTTATTGATCCAGCTTACTCAGTAATGTGTAATTTGTCATCTCTGGCCAACAGGTCATCTTCTACGAGGACAGGAACTTCATGGGTCGCTCCTATGAGTGCACCAGTGATTGTTCCGACATTTACTCCTACATGAGCCGCTGCCACTCCTGCAGAGTCGAGAGTGGCTGCTGGATGGTCTACGACCGCCCCAACTTCATGGGAAACCAGTATTTCATGAGGAGGGGCGAGTACGCTGACTACATGAGCATGTGGGGATTTAACAACTGCATCAGGTCTTGCCGCATGATCCCCATGGTAGGCTTTTAGAGCTGCTGCACTGTTTTACACTCTTCCCAGTTTACTGTACACAGGTTTAAATTAGTTTGTGCTCCAAACGTGACCCTGTTTGTTCTCTTTTCAAACAGCACAGAGGATCATACAGGATGAGGGTCTACGAGAGGGAGAACTTCATGGGCCAGATGCATGAGGTGATGGAGGACTGCGATTCCTTCATGGACCGCTATCACTGGTCCAGCGGCTGCATGTCCTGCCACGTGATGGACGGCCACTGGCTGATGTACGAGCAGCCCCACTACAGAGGCAGGATGTGGTACTTCAGGCCTGGAGAGTACAGGAGCTTCAGGGACTTCAGCGGCATGAGGTTCATGAGCATGAGGCGTATCATGGATTCCTGGTATTAAAATGAATGTAAATTCATCTGTTAAAAAAGCACATTTTGAATAAAAGGTCAAGCAATAGGTCAAGTGTTTTTATTCTACAATTCAATAACAGTTAGTTACACACTGTGTACAGCAGTGGTTTTAGCTTTTTTGGTCAATCAATTTTCATTTCAACGTTTGTAAAAAATAGAGAATGGGTCTATTCTCATTCTTGGTTATGTCACCACATTTGATGGTTCAGCCAGTGAATATGCCTTACAAACACTTTTCTAAAATCTCATTATTTCTTTCAGCACCTAACTGTTCAGAGCAGAAAGGCCAAAATGTTAGATCCATATTTCATATTTTCAACATGTTAACATCCAGAGAATGGTCAAATGGAAAAACGCTTTTCTTTTTCAAACGGATGCATGGAGAACTGACTCCATTCTAATACTAGATGGACAAGATATGCCTTTCCTTTTTTAAACAAAGAGCCTACTTTTAGGGGTTTATGTAGTTATTTCAATATCAATACAGGCCTTTTGATAGTAGATCAACCTTTTTATTAGGTGCTCACTCTTGAAAACATGTTGCTCACATCAATCAATCACCTCAGATCTACATAGCATTCTCCCTGTACTGAAGCATGGCAGGATCTCTCCTGTCAGAACTGCCATAGCTTTATATGTGTGAACCTTCTACACATCTGCCATGGGTTAAAAACATACACTTTAGATGAAACATTTTGACAGAAAACAGCAACACTAGTTATTTTTAGTGCTAGTTTACCTTTTGCAGTAATTTCAGATTTTCATCTTCACTTCTAGGAACGTTATCTTTTGTTCTAACAGGTGTGCTAGCAGTGTGCCCACTCCTGCCCTGGAAGAGAACTGTGCCAAGCGGTGGCCAATCAGAATAGAAAGAAAACATCATTTGTCACTCTGAAATGAGGTAGAACAAAGGGTCAGATTAACTTTAACGTAGATTGAAATAAATATTAAAATAATACAAATAACTAAAATAATACAAATAATAATAATGGATCAGAGCAAATAAAGAGGTGACTCTTTAACTTGGTAATGGGTGATAAACCAGTGCATCTGGTTTTTCCTATTATTCATTATCATTAAGCTGATATGCCACAATCACTCACATATGCAACTTACATACAGTGTAAAACACATCAAGTCCCTCACCTATCATTTAGTCTGAGGTAGGTTAGTCCAATTTACTTCATTTGTTAAATATAGTTCTTATTTAAATCAAGGGTTATCTTATTATAAAAAGAAATATTCATAAATACACTATACCATGATACATGCCAAAACCATCACTGATTACAGTAATTATACCATTCTTGTCTATATATATATATATATATATATATATATATATATATATATATATATATATATATACACTCACCAGCCACTTTATTAGGTACAGGAACCTATTAGGAACCCTAACCCTTGCTAGTAAAAGGTTTGAAGGTTTGAAGGTACTTTTGCCCTCAGAACTGCCTTAATTCTTCGTGGCAGACTTTCAACAAGGTGTTGGAAACGTTCCTCAGAGATTTTGGTTGGTTATTTGAGTTACTGTTGCCTTTCTATCATCTCAAACCAGTCTGCCCATTCTGCTCTGACCTCTCACATCAACAAGGCATTTTCATCCACACAACTGCCGCTCACTGGATATTTCCTCTTTTTCAGACCGTTCTCTGTAAACCCTAGAGATGGTTGTATGTGAAAATCCCAGTAGATCAGCAGTTTCTGAAATACTCAAACCAGCCCGTCTGGCACCAACAACCATGCCACGTTCAAAGTCACTTAAATCACCTTTCTTCCCCATTCTGATGCTCGGTCTGCACTTCAGCAAGTTGTCTTGACCACCTCTACATGCCTAAATGCATTGAGCAAATTTTCTGGGGTTCTACTTTCATGTGGATATTAGAGCTTTCATCTAGTAATATAAAACTGGGAAGCTGGATTTTGGTTAGAACTAAACTAATGTCTATTACTAAGCCCCAGAATCATTGTTCTTCAGTACAGTCCCATAGCATGTGCACTAGAGTTTCAGGAATTCCAAAACTACAGAAATTACAATAAGGATGCAATGAGTCAGAGGTCAGTCAGAGGTCTTATGTGTGAGGTCAGAGGTCAAATTGTGAATTGGGTGAAATGTTATAAAACAGATGTTTTAAACTTGCTATCACTTACTATTCATTGTGACTAGCCTAAAATTTCCCTGTCTTCGCTCCAACAAATGCTTCTGCTCTTGTGTGGAAGGAGTAAGAAAGTGGCCTATGTTGATCCAAAAAAATCCTTGACACTTTGTTTTATGATTAATTTATGAACCAGTCACGTAATTGTGAGGCGACAGTGCTACCCACCGTGCCACTGTGCCGCCCTTAGCCAAACCAGTTGCTGGATAACCACAAATAAAACTGGGTTTTCTGGATGAGTGGTCTAAAAATCACCAAATGAAAACAATGACATACATAAAATCAGCACTTACTGAATAAATGATGTGTATTTTATTTTATATAAAGATCTGAAAAACATTTTTAATTACTCATCCCATCAAAATATTATCAAAAAAATCTAAGCTTAATTTATGGGATAATGATCGAAAGAAAAAAACAAAATCTTGTCATTAAATAAATATGTATTCTTAAATAATTCTTGTCACCCCTAGAAATACTTAAGAGTGAAAAGTGATGTGTTTTAAAAGCCAACTTAGCATTTAGAGGAACACTCAAATGATCAGCCATGAGTTCCTGTTAAACTGGGGAATAGCTAAACAGTTAAAAAGCCTATTTCCACTATCAGGGAAATAGTTAAGAAGTTTAAAGCAACTGGAGATGTTAAGAATCTCCTTGAAGATTGTATATGTCTACACATACCCAACATACAGTGAGGAGCTTAGTTCAAGTGGACATAGAATCTCAGAATCACAGATGGGGAATTGAAGACATTAGTTAGGTCTAGGAGTCACAACATCTCTGAAACTACAATCAAACCCCACCTATTTCAGAATCAAAATCAGAAGCTTTATTTGCTTACACATACAAGGAATTTGGATTTGGTTACAGGAGCTCACAGAGCACAAACTTTTACATGTAGTAAATAAAATAAAATAAAACATGCATTCCTACCATTCATACCTGTAAACCTTACATTGTGCAAAGTATAAGTCTTAAGTTAAAGTGCTGAGTGCAGCAGCAGTTTCAAGGGTGTATAGTGGCAAAGAAAGGGATGAGTGAGGTAACATCAGATAAGGCAGGTAAGTAAGATGCTAGAAGAAACATTGGTCTCAGACAATAGTTTCAGAGTATGGAATACTACAAAGACTACATATCAAATGTTTAAACTGAGAAATTTTATTGTTTTTTGAAAAACATATGCCCATTTTGAATTTGATGCCAACAACACATTCCACAGTCTTTCAGAAGTAAAGATTCACCACTGCAGTGAAAGACCGCACAAGGAAATAGTGCAACAATTCAAAAATAATGTTTCTCAATATAAAATAGCAAAAGAACTTTTGCTTTTCAACATGTACAGTACATTAAAAGATTCAGAGAATCTGGAGAAATCTCTGTATGCAAGGGACAAGGCCAAAAACCAGTGTTTGCTGACCGTGATCTTTGGGCCTTCAAACAGGTTTACATTAAAAAACAGATATGATTCTGCAGTGAAAATCACTGCATCGGTTTGGAAACACTTCTGGAAACCACTGTATGTGAACACAGTTCATCACTGCATCCACAAATGCAAGTTAAAACTCTAAAGCACAAAGAAGAAATCATATATAAACAGGATCAAGAAACACTGCCAACTTCTCTGGGCCTAAGCTCATTTAAAATGGACTGAGTTGAAGTGGAGAAGTGTCCTGTAGTCTGACAAATCAACATTTTAAATTCTTTTTGGAAATCATGGACACTGTGTTCTAAAGACCACTCAGCTGCCTTCAATTATGCAATAGATAAAGAATATGTACATTTGTTTGTCAATGGAAAAAGTAACATATATATGTTAAAAGGGAAACAGTCTAAATTTCAAAAGGTATGGAATCCCTTCCTATACTATTTGTCACAAGTAGACATTGACAAGTTCAGTTTGTTGTTTTTGATGTTATTTTTGTTTGCTTGTTTTTAATTAATTCATGAATTATTTTTACCCACTTAATTACTTTAGTTATTTGTTTTATGTGTGTTTGCTTAATTATTGTTCTTCAGTGTTCATTGGACATAATGGTAATTGTTAAATTGTAAAATTTGTAAACCTCAATAAACACAATGTTTAAAAAAAAGACCACTCAGCTTGTTATCAGCACACAGTTTAAAAGTCAGTATTCATGATGGAGGTGTATCAGTGCACATGGCATGAGTGACAAGGCACCATTAATCCTGAATGATGTATATGTTTTGGCAACATATGCTGCCATCCAGACTGAGTCTTTTTCAGGAAAGGCCCTGCTTATTTCAGCAAAACAATGCCAAACCACATTCTATATGTATTACAGCAGCATTGCTCCATACTAAAAGAGTCCAGGTGCTAAACATATTTGCCTGCAGTCCAGACCTGTCACCCACTGATAACATTTGGCGCATTATAAAATGAAAAATACAACAAAGAAGACCCTGAACTGTTGAGCAGCTGAAATCCTATATCAAACAAGAATGAGAAAACATTTCACTTGCAAACTACAGCAATCAATCTCCTCACTTCCCAAATGCTTACAGAGTAATGATAAAAGAAGAGATGATGAAACACAGTGGTAAACATGCCCCCATCCCAACTTTTTTGGAACATGTTGTTGGCATAAAATTTAACACGGGCATATATTTTTTTTAAGAAACAATAACATTTCTCAGTTTCAACATTTGATATGTTGTCCTTGTATTATTTTCCTTTAAAAATGTGGTTTACATAATTTACACATTATTGCTGTAATGCCGAGGAGTGATGATGAGACAGACGCATACACTGAGAGAAGTGAGATTTATTAAGGGCAAATCCAATATCAGGGTCTAGACAGTCCAGGGTCAACAAGCCAACACAGAGAGAACGAGGGGCAGACATAACAAAAACGATCGCTAGAAAAACACACCGGAGGCTGGAAGAACGACGCTAAACAATATAATACAAAGACCAACCAAAGACCAGCCCCCTTAACAGGGGGAAACACAGGGCTGAAATACAACAGGGTTAACAAGACACAGGTGGTAAACCCAGGTGGTAACAATTAGGGCAGGGTCTGGAAACAAGGGGGCAGGACCGGGAAGAAACAAAACAAGGAATCACATGGACAAGACCAAAACAAAACAATAGCACATGGAGGACTGGGAGTTGCCAATCATGACAACTGCATTCTATTTTTCTTTATATTCTACACAGCATCACAACCTTTTTTGAAATGGGGTTGTAAATACCAAAACATTTAAAAGTGCAATTTAGAAGTTGTATTATTGTTTATGCGGAATATTCTAACTGTTCAAGAGAGTGGTAGCTTGTGGGAAGAAGCTTCTCTGTCGCCTGGATGTCCCAATCCTCATATGGCTGAAGCGCTGACCTGAGGGAAGGAGTTGGAGCAGGTGGTGGCCGGAGTATGACGAGTCAGCGGAGATTTTCTCTGCATGCTTACTGGTTATGGAGGCATGCAGTTCCAGCACTGTGGGCAACTTAACCACAATTGTATAATAAGCATGGCTCACACATATTCGATAAAAATATTTTTTCCTGATAAGAGTTAGTTGTTTTTTTTTCAATCATTGGACTTCTGGTAGGCCTCATAACTTAGGACCTATGTATGAGTTTATGAAAAAGACAATTTTGCTTGAAATAACTCCTGTATCACTACATGAGGACACAAGGTCTCAGACTTGAACTCAGTACATGGCTTTTTGTGTGCTCTTTTCTACACACTGTGGTTTCTGCTCTTAATAAACCATACATATTAACGTGCCTTATACTGATAGAAGGACATCTAAGTACCCCTGTTTTGCATCAGTCTGAAGCAATAATCTTATCTCTCTTAAGCGAACACATCCTCGTGTTTTTATGTGATGCCATGGCCTCATGAAAAAGGAGGTTACTGCATTTGACATCAATTAGATGCATCATACCACTAATGCTGTCTCATGAAAAACTCCATATTGCTCCACCACATGGTACAGTACTCATTAATGAGCTTCAAGTATAAGGTTGTAAGCTACATTTTGCTGATGACACTGCAGCTTATACTGCACAGTTAATATCTTAGACTATTGAAAATCTTTTTAAATTAAACTTGATATAGATATCTTGACCTGATCTCAGGTGTGTGCTTAACTGGTGGATAATTATGGTTCATTTGGGCCACAGCTTAAGGTCAAAAAAGACACACCTGATGTCTGAAGTTTGCTTCTTTAGCATTACAATGCAGCTACAAGGCTAATCTGGCTTTAATGTAACTTTGGAAAAACTAGTGATGGCAGAATACTGAATACATTGTCCTCAGTGTATTCAGTAATGTTTTCCATTTCAACACATTAAAAAATGTATTCCGAACACATTTAGAATACTTTTTGGTAAGACACGTAGCAAAATCCTTTTAAATAACACCGATGCTTGCTGTTAACTGTTGGCAGTTTTCTTTATATAATTATTATGTTGATATATTTCATGAAAAGCTTGCTTACATTTGAATGAAGTTTCAAAAATTCTCAACAGTTTTTTTTCTCTGCCTGCTTCAGTCCACAGCTGCTCCCACAATCCCCTGAGCAGGAGTCCAGTACAACAGGAATGCTAGACTCATCATTTGCAGACATGTGTGCTATTATTAGTTTGATAATTCCTTAAAAGAGATCAGTAACACTGAGATCAATAACTGATCATCGCATTGATTTATCAGTCTACTCAGGCTTTAGCAGAGCTCATTAACACTGAGGCTAATAACTGATCATCACATTGATTTATTAGTCTATTCAGGCTTTAGCAGAACTTCAGTGTTTGTAAAAAAAATCTGTTGAGACCCTTTTTAGAATTTGACTAACAAGCGTGTCTGCTACATGCCATGCCAAAATTAATATACAAGCATTGATGATGATACTTCTGAATTGTAAAAAAGTGACTGTGTACTGAATAATGCATTTACATAATGTAACTTGGACTGAATACAGTTAATTAATTTGTGTGTTTCTGAATATGTTTTCCCAATACTTGTATTCTATTACATCTCATCCCAGAATAGAGCTAATTAACAACATTTTTGCTCATGTTTACAGATAACAGTATATTGTATAATTTCAGAAACCACATAATAAAATCTATTTGAGATCACTCAACTCAAATTCATAACTGAATGTGTTTTTGGCAAGCATATGATGACATAGTCATGCACATTATTTGCTAAATTAGCCTTGTACTTCCAGTGAAAAACCAAAAAAAAGTTAACTTCATTAATCAAACATGTCTTAGCTGATTGACTACATTTGGGTTGGGGGAAACTGCGTAAATTACACTTGTGGCTGAACTATTACTTCAAACTGAGAAAGTCTACTCAGGATTCAATGCATCCACTTTCAGATTCAAGCTCATTTTTTAAAAGAAAATGTAATCCATGCAGCTGTAGCCATTACTGCACAGATTGCCAGCTTCGTGATTTAATATTCTCATCATCTAAAGATTGTTGATTTGATCAGCTTTCGCTCCTGAGTAATTCACATTATTGGTGGGGACCGTCCTATAATATCTTGTTGTATATCTTTTTCCTCACTCAGTTGAACTAATTAAATTTAATTGCACTGAACAGTTCATAGCGAGCTATGCTTTTGCTCATCCCTGAAATAAGCCAAATCAACTGAGCAGTGGGATCACAAGTGGAGGAGAAACTGATGAAGCATTTGTGCAATTTATTGTTATTATTGCACTTATCACCATCTCGCCTTACATTTTCATGTGACTGGCTTGACATAATGAATTGCAGCTTTGCATCAGAAACAATATACCTCATCCTCTGGGGGAGGGGCTCGCTCTACTGGGGAAATGCACTGCCACGTTCAATAGTGAAGGCAGACATTTCAAAGGTAATGTAATTTCTTCTTTCCTTCAGTGAATCAGTATTCAACAGATTTCTCACACTCTCGAGTGGCAGAAATAGATATTATGGCAGTGGTGCCTGGGGAAAATCTGTGGATTCATGCATGATATTTGCAATGGAGAAGTTCGAGTTCCATACTAAGAAGGAAGTCTGTTTAAATTAAAAAAAAATTCAAGCTAATGGCATTTCAAGACATACTTCAAATTGCAGATATTTTAAAGACAGTTCCATGCCCCTGACTCTATTCTGAATCTACACACACACACACACACACACACACACACGGTTACAAATCATTGCTGTCCAAAGAAATTATTTTCAAATAATCTTATCTTATAATGTAAGTTAATGAAAATAGATATTATTCAAAGAAACAACTGAGCTCAAATGAACCATCAGAGCCTTTTAAGCCATCTAAGAAGAAGATTTGATTAAAAAAAAAAACATTTTTAGCTCATTTAATTTTTATTGTGTAATTCATTATCATCATCATTTAAGGTTTGGTTGGAAATAAAAAGGTTCAATTACTGAAATTATTACCAGAAATACCCAGTGACCACTTTTTTCACTGTAGTATACACAGTGGTAGACAAAGCCAAGCAAGCTACCCCCAAACTGAAGATCCCCTGAAGTGGACAGTGGACTCAACTAATCACATTTTGATTTACAATGGGCATAAACAATGTTCTGGATGTTCTAGATATGTAACTGACTGCAAATTTGAGTGGTAATCTGACAAATGCCCTTCAGTCAGATGTTAAAAATGGAAAACTACAGCATCATCTCTATGTCAGAGCTTTTTACTGAAAGTTAACAGCTACACATGAGGTAAAAAAGCTTCCAATAAAATATGGATAATATTCAACACAACTTCACCATAACCATCGACTCACTCTCACTCTCCCCGACAAAGGTTGCTAGGAACCTGGGGGTTATGGTAGATGACCAACTCTCCTTTATGCACCATGTTGCCTCGGTGGCTCGGTCCTGCCGCTTTGCGCTGTACAACATCAGACAGATACAGTTGTTTCTAACACAACAAGCCACCCAACCCTTGGTACAAGCAGTGGTCATCTCACGCCTCGACTACTGCAATGCCATATTGACTGGCCTCCCGGCCTGTGTTGTAAAACCACTGAAGATGGTTCAGAACGCTGCAGCGCGTTTGGTCTTTAACCAACCAAAACGGGCGCATGTCACCCCACTGCTCATTGAGCTCCACTGGTCACCGGTTGCTGCTCGTATCAAATTTAAAACTCTTACAATTGCCTACAAGGTGTTAACAGAGCAGGCTCCTTCCTACCTGCACTCGCTCCTAAAGGCTTACAGCACCGCCCGGCCGCTGCGATCCTCCAATGAACGTCGCTTAGCTTTGCCAAACATTCACACAAAGCAATCGAGACTGTACTCATACTTGATTCCCCAATGGTGGAACAAGCTACCTTCCGCTGTCAGAGCAGGGGCGTCCCTCGCTAGTTTTAAGAAACTCCTGAAGACAGAGCTCTTCAGGGAGCACTTGCTCTAATCGCCTCTTGCAAATCTAGCCACTACCAACCTCATCTCCATCTTGCCCTCCTTCCCTTCTCTAACCCCCTATTACCCCTTGGCCTCCTCTAAGGCCTGATTATGTTTGTTCTATGTACCACATTATTTGTAAGTCGCTTTGGATAAAAGCGTCTGCTAAATGTAATGTAATGTAATGTAATGTAATGAGCGTCTTTTATGGGCTTCAAATATCTGTGTTTAATGGCATTAGAGCTTAGTGCTACATACTACTAGATTTCAATAGGGTGCTAGTCGAAATTACATGCACACATATACATGAACATACACACACACACACACACACACACACACACAGAGACATATTCATCTCACGTTCATGTGATGTAGTTTACACTACACAAGCTCAGCAGATAGCACTGAACACCACCATCGCACCTTAAGCAAACACTGCACCCCCTCCAGAAGACACACACACACACACACACACTTTAAACACATCAAACAACACCATCAGAGATCAGCGATTAGTTCCTCATGCTGAAATGTCCCAAGGCCTTTGGCAGTTTAGGGACTGTTCCACCACACTAGGAGGAGCCTGGAAAAGATGGAGGGAGCAAGCAAACAAGAAAGAAAGAAAGAAAGAAAGAAAGAAAGAAAGAAAGAAAGAAAGAAAAGAGGTAGAGAGGCAGAAAGGGCGGAGAAAAAACAAAGAAAGAAAGAAAGAACCCTCTTTAGTGTGCGTTGATGTGGCACCTGCTCCTTTGTGTAACACCTTTGAGACAGGTCAGCTTCACACACTCACAGCCATCACTCTTTTCTCTCTGTTCTCTAATGTTCTCACCTTCTTTCTCACACTTTACAATGATTGGTGAGGGTCTTCACATCTGATCATTTTTTCAAGCTGCCTCACACCTGCATGGCTGAAATGAATACTTTGCCAAGCCTTTAAAAACTATCACTGAAACATTTCATTCATCATCCTTTAATTAAATTAATTAATTGAATTAATTAAATGTATTTTGTAGCAGCCATTGAGAAGTTGGGCAAGCTGGACAGCACATTGGCAAAAAAAATCCCATTCAACCTAATGAGAGATTGTAGCACATAACTTGGCCTTTGTCACAATATTTAAGCAGCCCATGTCTTGCATACCTCTTGTATTTTAACATTTTCCCGGGGGTCTATTTATGACATGTGTTTGGTGCTATACATCAAAAACATCCATATTTAATTTTATCATCTTTATTTTAACAATAATAATTTGCTTTTGATAATGCACTACTGAATTAGTTCAATAACAAAAGAATTTAAGAAAGAAAGTCATTGTTCAGATCTTAGATATTTACAAGGATTTTTGGTAATGATCTATTATCTGCTAAAGCCAAGGCTTTCACTGAGAGAGTAATAAACTAAATATACACAAAATCATCTTTTATAGAGTACGTTCTTTTGAGGGCTGGCTGTCCCAGACATGAACTTGAGGACTTTTAACTTGAGAAAACAATACTTTACATTTTTTCTGAAAGACTACCCTGAGTTCCAGTCTACAGGCAGAGCTCTATTTTAGCCTCACCTCTGTGTTTTACAATTGAGGCTGCATCCCTGTCCCTCATGGCCACATGGTGAGCAGTTAGACCCCATTATTTTGAAGTAAATGTATCCAAAACTCTGAAAATCAGTTTGTAACATTAAGAATTGTCACTACCAAAACAAATATGTTCTGCAAATAGAAAAACTGCCTTAATGAATTATATCATAATTTTACATGTGTACAACTGTTCAAAGATATGATTTCTAGTCAGGTACTGGCCAGTGAATTAGCTACAGTTGTCATTACTGAAACATTTGGTAAACTTTTTCAATTGTTTTGTTAGTAACAAGCTATACTGTTCAATTATTTTTGTTAACAAAACGAACATAATTCATTTATAGGGTCATAGAAAGCAAGTCAGTCCAGGTCAGTTAAAAGTTGAAAGTCCCAAATGTGTTTTTAACTCTGACGTTGAACTCATTCGATAGAATGATCCATAAACACTGTCTGTTCTTATGGCTGTCCTGTATTGTGCCTCATTCAAAAAGTGATCTGGGCAGAAACAGCTCTTATAGCTTTAATGATAATTGTTAAAGCATTTGTATAAATTGTAAACGGTCACACTGTTAGGATAGACTGGATTCTTTAATTATTTCATTTTCTTTGTGAGTATTTGTGTTATTGAGCTACCACAATGACAAATTATTCATTGTTTCCAACCTAGCTAATTCCAATGAGTTAACCAAAGCATAGTCCAGCTCAGTAAGGCAACATTTTAAACTGGAGACTCAACTACGTAGCGGCTCTAAATAAGGATTTCTATAGTTCCTCATTAGGCTGAATGAGAAATGATTTGATAAGAATGAAAATGATTCTGTAAAGCTTGTCTAACCTGCCAACCGTTACTAAGAAAGAACACATACAGTATGTGTGGACATATTTTTGATCTGTCAAATAACTCACATGGTTCATATTTGTCATAGTCCAGTCACTGATCGCATGGTCGGTCGGGTGTATGTACTGTATGCACATGCTTTATTACTCTATAACTGTACACAACTGTAATGCTTATAATGTGATTATATAAAACTATAGAAGTAACAATAATGAAAATAGTTTAAAAACATTATAAATAACAACTGCTGCACATATGTTCTTTGTAGATTGTTTTGTTTATTTTGTATATGTTTCTGTATTTTTATTGAATTTTAAATGACACCTGCACCAAAAGAAATCTCTCTCTCTCTCTCTCTCTCTCTCTCTCTCTCTCTCTCTCTCTCTCTCTCTCTCTCTCTCTCTCTCGGTCTCTTTCGGGTCCTGCTATCATTTTCTTTCCTGACAAAAGCATTGTGTTTAATGTCACATAGTCCTCTACCAAAGTAACAAATGTACCAATAACAAAGGGAACAATCTACCTCACCAGTAAGACACTAAGGTTCTTATTGAACCAGCAAATGGAGGCCCTAATGTACCATGCATCTTCTAAAGAGGTGTATCTCTCTATCTATATGTCTCTCTCCTTCTTTCTCATTGTAATAAAATGCATTCCTCAACAATCGGACTGGATTATTCACCTCTGGAGCATTCCTTAAAGGCATGCTCTTCAGTCTAATGAAGCTTGAAATAACTACCTTTCTGCTACTGTACTGGACTGATGCAATTACTTTGGACACAGGTTTAAATGCAACTGTCTTTTAATCCATTCTGTAATGCAGTTTTATTGGAGCTACTGATACAGCTCTATGTATTTCTGTGAAGCTTCCTGGTATTGTCTTGAGTGAAATATTGCAATGGTGACATCTAATGCTTTCATTTCAGCAACTCATCCTGTTGAATGATGACTATAGAGCAGGAGTTGGTGTTGCACTGCAGTATGCACCAACAAAGAAAGGAAAGATCCAACTCTATGCATGGTCTGCTTCTGACTATCTGAAGAAAAGATAGTGTTCTCTGGTCAATATAGAGTTTTACATGATTTTCTCTTTTCTTCTGCAGGTGTCTTCCCTTTGGAAAAGGAATATATTGCAATACGTTGTCACTATATTTCAAAATGTACATGGAATATATTTACAAATATATTCAGAATATATAGAATAAGTATCAAAATGTGTATTTTATATATGAAATATGTAGATTATATAAAATGTATTTTAATTTCAGCACTTTTGCATTGTTGTATTTTGATTACATATAATACCCAAAACCCTATATCTAAAATCAAATATAATTTGGCGACAAAAACTCACTTTCTGTTAAATAATGGTATTTCAACAAGAGCATTTCATTTAGTGTGTGGGGCAAAGCCCCAAATCCATTAACACCCCTTCCACTCCATATTTTCTAAAGGATAAAGAATTACTAAAACAGTGGTTTATTGTGTTTTAAAGAATGCAGTACCCTTCAAACGTAAGGAAAATTGCAGTATAATGCCGTTTAACATTAATGTTGACAATTTTGCTGCCAGACACTTTACCATATTTGTACAAGAATCATTTTACTGCTTCTCTACGCATGGACCTGTAAACTGCTAATTGCTGTTCTTCATGAGGGACTGTCTGCTGGCATTTAGTGAGCAAGCAGAGAGAGCATTGCAGAATTGATTAATTTCTGACTTAGGAAACCTACTGACCTTCTGCAATCCCCAGAGTAAGCATATAATAAATAAGTAAATGAATAAACGGACTGATCGGTGTTGAGCAATGGCGAGCTCCAACAACGAGGTCAGTACAGTGGTAAAAGACTGGAAGAGTTTGCATGTGTGTACAGAGCTCCAGTGGGGACAAACACACATTTAAAAAAAGATATTAATGAAAGTTTCTATTCTACAATTTTGATAACCAAGCATGAAACCTATAAGAATGAGAGCCTGTCAATTCATTTTAAAAATAAAAATGCTGTGCAAAAGTAAGAGACCACTAATTTCCAATCATAGCAGCCTTTACAAGTTAGTCCATTTCCAGGAGAACTTTCTGATGACATAATCTACTTGCATAATGAAGGGCTAAGTTAAATGTTAAATTAAGCAAAAAAAAAAAAAAAAAAAAAACGGGGCCAAATTTGGAGTTTACAAGAAATGGAGAAAATAAGACTCCTAACAACTATGCAAGACCGGGTAGACCACCAGGTCCATCAGATAAACAGCAATTAAATCTTTCATCTTTGAGAAAGAGGAGAACATCAAGCTCCACTCTTGATCTGAAAACATCACTAGGTGTTTCTGTCCATCCTTCCACTGTGAGAAGACACTCAATACTATGAGTCTGAAAGGATGTCAAGAAGCCCTTACTATTCTCAGAACAATGGACTGACCACCCCAGAGGCCAGATGTCAGCATCACTGAATATGTTTGGGATTACATGAATTATGGGACTTCTAAGACTGAACTTTAGCGGTGTGAAAAACATCCCTGCAGAACTCTTTAAAAAAACAAAAGCAAATCACCTCAAAAAAATCTGGAACAATGTAATGAAGCCAGTGGCAAACTGTGTCTACTAGAGCTAGGTCTCAATGATAATGCTAAGCTTTGTTAGCGGTCCTTTTTCTAGTAGTTTATCAGTGCTAAGCTAAAGGAAAATTGCATGTGTTTGCATGTGATTTGTTTAATGATCAATAGTGAAGCTGTAACTATGCTGATTTGATCCTTTTGCCTTGTATTCATTATATATTCACCTTGCTGTTAATGGAAAATTAGAGAATGTGTGTTACAGTTACAGGCAGGTCACAGAAGAGTTAATTGCAAATGCCAGGAATGAAGAGGAAACACACTCGCAGCTAGCTGCAAGGTCCTAATTTCATATGGAAAAAAGGGAGGTCTTGACAGAAAGAGCCTTCATCCTGTTTCTTTTTGACTGTCAGAGCTATCTCTGTCTCTGTATGTCATATCAAAGCCTTTTTGTTTAATCAGTGCTGTACTTTCTTATCTTTGATAACCATATATATGGCCTGTCTTTATTCAAGGACTGTTATAGTCTATAAGAACCCCTGTCTGTCCTCTGTAACCTGGAATGACGCTTAAGTCCATATGGGCTATTACGATGACCTCTCCAAGCTCATAAATGAAACAAATAGTCCTCTGAGAGAAAAGCATTCTGCTTTCATTGATCTTTATTTTTGACAAAATGCCTACCACACATGCACTTCTAACTTCTAACTTCTAAGACTGATGAGGCTCAAGTTACCTTCTTATCTGAAATTTCCTTTCCACCTTAAACAGAGCAGCAGTGCATTTAGGGTCCAGAATATAACTGATGTAGCATGTAAGGTGGAACCAGAAAGAAACTGCTGCTCTGTTTAAGCTAACCTCTAGATTAAACATGGTCTTTTACTTGAAGCTTGTGAGAGACATATTAGTATATAATTTACCTTGTAGTAGTCTCTCTGTGACACTTGCAGTAAAGAGACTTGTTATCGTGCTGCTATCAACATATTTGTTTAAATTAACGAACAAAAATCAAACAAACAAAAATCAAATCAAACAAAAATCTAAATCAAACAAACAAACATATAACAGATTTTTGTCCATTAACATTTCCTGCAGTTTTCAAGTTATGTTCCATCTCTCCGTTTTCTTACAATTATTGTTAATTTGTGAATTTTTTTCCCCATAAAAACAAATGGGGTGCAAAAGATCCACAATGAGGATGTTTCACCGTGAAGTAGTGAAGACACACACTAGGCGGCAGTGAGCACACTTGCCCGGAGCAGTGGGCAGCCCTATCCGCAGTAGTTAGGGGTTAGGGTGTCCTGCTCAAGGGCACCTCAGTCATGTACTATAGGCTCAGGGGATCAAACTGGCGACCTTCCGGTCACAAGGCTGGTTCCCTAACCTCCAGCCCACGACTGCCCAAACATTAAAAAAATTAAGAATATTACAGTTGACAAGCTTGGTTAAGAAGGACACCAAGTTAGGACAAGCTGTAGAATAGCCTTTAATTAAAAGAGAGCTCACGAAAAATGCTGTATGCCTTATTTTTGCTAGATTTTCTAGATGGCCTACCAGTATTAGTAGATCCTGACTGGCTTCTGAATGTGAAGGTGGCCTATACACATTGACCTTCTGTTCACAATCTTTTCTCTTTATGTGAAAGAAAAGCTCTATAGTGAGCACACACAATGCCTCTATAAGGTGCCTTTCTTGTCTTTGCTGTTTCTCTCTCTGGTTCTTTCCCATTGTTTCTATTCCTGTGTTGAATATTACATAAAATTACTACACCATCTGACCCAAAGACTATGGACTATGTTTCATGACCACAGATTTTTCTCCTCCCTCTGTTTCATCTGAAACCATTATGGCGCACACTGAAAAATAAAAGGTCTTAAATAGTTCTTGGCTTGGATGCATGAATCTACAGCCTTACAAAACATGGTTCTTTAAGGATTCTTTAGAAAAAGGAATTCTATTCTATACCATTTCATCACTCTTTAAAAAGGATGTGTTCTTTAGTAAAGACAATGCTTTTATATGGAAACATGAATATTTAACGAACCATTGGCATGATTAAATGCCAATAAGTGGCAGAAAATTGGTTCAGATTGTTGGAAAATGTGTTGTATGTGGCTCTATGTAGAACCTGTTTGAAAATGGTTTTATGTAACACCAAAAAATGTAATGTGACAAAAGCTTGACAACATAACAAAAATGGAACCCTTTTTGTTGCTACACAGAACCATTTCCAAAAATGTTCTATATAGAACTATGTGCAACATTTTCTCTGACAATCTGAAGAACTATTTCACCATGCAAAGAACAATTTAATCATAAAATGTTTCTATACAGAACTCATGATTCTAAACAGAACTATAGCCTTCACTAAAGAACCCTTTAGCTTTTTTAAAAGTGTAGGTGCACAACACAATGTACATGGAGGATCTTTTAATTCGCAGATTCCCAATCTTATTTACAAAATTGACTCTCTAAAGAATTTTATGCTGAGAGGTTCCTTAGAGAACTGATATTGGTTCTTCTATTGAATTGTTGCAAAGAACTCCTTTTAGTACCTGCATTTTTAAGAGTGCGCACAGAGATGCACCTGCAAAGAAAAAGGTGAGACGCCAGCGCTTTTCCTGCCTCCTGTCTGTGGTGCTTTCGATGTCTCCTGTCGGAGGATTAGTATGAAGAGCTACCTTAAGAGCACAGTCTCTCTCTCTCTGCGTTTGTTTATTTATTTACCATGCGTGCATCAAAAGTAAGGTGGTGGAAAAAGATGAAACAGAATTAAACATAAGTTCGGGCAGGAGAATAAATGTGTGTGCGTCTCTTTTGAGGAAAGTGTGTGCGTGTGTAAGCTTGTCAGTGGGTTTGTTGCTGTGCCGCTGGCATAATAACCATCCACAAAGGTAAATTCAGAGACATTTCACCGAGTTTTTGTCAGGCGACTTCTCTTTTTCCATCTTGATTCCAATTCCTCACCTGTTTTTTTTTTTGTTTTTTTTACTCCTTTTCCTTTCTTCCTCAAAAGTAAAGCACATAGTGTCTTACAGGAATCTCTAAAACATCCACTACAGCATGTTTGTTAGGTACAATAATAACAAGAGTACTATGATGAGGACAGTGAGAAAAAGCATAGCTCTTCAGGAACAAATCTTGAGACAAAATAAACAAAAATAGGAATAGTTCATTAATAATAATAATACATTACCTTTTTTAGTTTTAAGATATCAATACTAAAACTGTTAGTCCGCTGATACCAATAGCAGTGCACTAATTATTCATTTAAAAAATACAAAGCTTAAAAATATTTTTTAATTAAAGCACTTCATTGTAAAAGTCCCCTGCTCAGCTGCAAATATACTTGATATGATATGTACAGTCAAATGCAAAATATCTGAACATCCCCGGTCCAACGATATGTTTTGATGTTTTGAAGTATAAATAAGTTTACACATCCTCCACAGAGAACACTTAAATATGACATCAGTGAATTTTTGTGCACAGAGTTCATTATATTAGAAAAAATACAACATAAAATATAAAATGTGCCACAACCTGTTTTTTTTACAATAGTTAGTCACTATACTATTATACTATATAATATTCAGCAAATAAACAGTGACAGTGCATTTAAATGTGTATAAGTGAGTCCTCTGTAGAGGACGTGTTCACTTATTTTCACAAAACATGTCATTTGACCATCATATGCTACTGTATTGTATCATGCTGTATTGAAGATAGGTTGAAGATAAAATATGACCTTGTAAAATTCTGATGTTAAGCATCACTATTTTATTTTGTTAAAACATTGTTTAAATGCTGGAATAAACTGAAATGAAAACTACACATAAATGTATGGCACACCTAGAAAACATTGTAAAAGACACTTAAAATAAAGGAATTGTACTTGTAGTGTAGTACCTAGCTACCTATCTCTTGTTCTTATTTTAATGTAGGCGAAATTAGTTAATTAATTGGATAGTTTTCATTCTGCTTTTCCAGTCTGATGTTTAAAAAGTGTATTATTGTGACTTTATATTGACCAAGGTCCACTGTCATTCAGCGAGAACTGAGATAAGCACCTACAGTGAGTTTATTTTTTCTGGTGGCTACAGGAAAAAAAATCAACTAACATTACATTAATACATGCAAACAACTTGACAAATTTGACAAAACACACTATGTTCAATTTAATGTAATGGGGTGTATTGATTGTTCCCAGTTCAGCACCTCTCTTAAATTCTTCAACAGACCAAGTCTGGACAGCAGCCATTTAATCTGAGTTTCATTTCTGTACAGAAGCAATGCACTTGATATACTATTGTATCTTACAAGAATTGGACATAATACACCATATTGTGGCCAATTCCTACATATACTAAGTGCATAATAAACCACAAAGTGGATGTTGAAATTGCTCTGGGGGTTTAGGTCTCCTCTCCACAGCCAGTGGAGGCTTTAAAAAAGAATAGCTAATAGCCTACATTCAGCAACTCCTTGCTTTACATTGTTAAATGTGCTTTATCATTCCTGGACACTATTACGCAATTAAAAACAGCATTTTATCTGCAGTCAGGTAGGACGCAGCTCATGAAATCATTAGAGAAACCTGTTTGGGTTCACATTGACCACAAACCCATGAATCATTCAGATGAGCAATGGCATGCTTTCTGTGGAGGAGGATTGGTTTTTACAGGCTAGGACTGCAGCTGAATTATCCATAGCCTACAGGCAGGATGGTAATGAAAGGCAATCCAACCACCTACCCCCGTTAATATAATGGCCAAAATTCAGTCTGTAAAAATAAAAAAGAAATGAACATCATCAGAGCTTATTTAAAATGCTACTATTTTATCACATGCCATAGTTCAACAGTTCATGCAAACACAATCCAATTGGTTTGTATTCAGTAAATTACATGAATCAGCTTGTGACTGGAATGGAAGAAGAAAGACACTTTATCTGATGGTGCACTGAAGGTTGGCTGTTTATTTGGAGCATAATTTAACAAAATATACACTATGACATATCAGTGCAGATTGCTGAATGTGCTGCTGACAAATAAGGCAATGTAGCTAAAGAATAATCAAGTACTCAATTATATGTTCGTAGTTGACTTATTCTGTTAGATTTGTAGAGTTTGATCTCAGTGAACCTACACAGAAAGATAGTTAATGTCATGATATCCAGTGAAAGCATATTATACCAAACAATTTTGAAAACAAGACATCTAAGTTTTAGAATTCAAGCACAAACAATTCTAAGTTATCTAAATGAAGCAGAACTGCAAACCATACAACACTTTTTCAGTTTATATAAGTATATTTTTTGCCATTCATTGTTGTTTATTTACATCTATTATTTATATTCATTCTCACAACATTTGAAACTCCAGCTCCATTACATGGTGAATTAAACAAGAGAAGTGCTCTAAAATGACTTGGAACAACATCTTGTAACATTCAAGGGCCCTTATCATAACAAAAAACACTAAATTAAAAAAATTCTGCAAAAATTTCAATATGCACCATTCGCTCCTGAGTCCATACAGGCCAAACGTGGACACTAAACTGTATTAAATTCTGTTTTGTGATTTCGTGAAAACCTATTCAGCCCTGAGTAGCTCATCTCTGGCCATTTACACCAAAGTTATAAGGAGTGTTCCAGCCTAGACTGCTTTTTGAATGAGGCACAAATACAGAGCAGCCACTCAGAACAGTGCTCGTTGACATATGTATCAATCTTAAAGGCACAGTAACTACAACAGCCTATTGAATTCCAAGGGATTAAAGGTAAGGGAAAATTGTCATGTAAAAAAGTATTATAGTAAATAAAATGACACATTTTCTAAGTGAACCTCAGGGACAAAAATGACTTTAAGAAAATCAAGGATATAATGTTTCATAAAGTCAGTAGCATTTTTCCTTCTCCTATAAAGGAAACTGATTGGAGATATGTGTTGTTTTGAAATATATATATATAGACACACACACACGCACACACATATTTGGGGCTGCAACTAATGATTATCTTCATAATCAATTCACTGCTCCATCGTGATTCCTATTGTTAATTTAATTGGGAAAGATGATGAATACATTATATCACACATTGCTTCTTTTTAGGGACCATGCGCATGCTATTAGCACAAGATACTCAAAATGTAGCTACACTGCAGTCATTATCAATACTCTAATAACATTTAAAAAGTATTCACGATGGAAACAAAAACAATGCAATTTATTAACAATACACATTCCTATCCATCAAATTGTGGGTGAGATCTACAACATGTTCACTAACATGTGAAAAGTTGATCTGAATGTGTGACACTGTAATTCTACTGTGACATTACAGTACAGTTCATGAACACTAATTCATGTAAATTCTTCATGTAAAATGATCAAATTTGCACAGAATTTGCATCAATCATGAATGTTTCTTGAACACCTAAACGTAATTTTGATCTCTTTTGAATAGGCTTACGCATGTAATATTGCAGGCTGCTTATTCCCTGAACAGATTTTAATTAATTAATAATGGTGTCATGAAGTACACACTAAACACCACTGAGTATGCTTTCATTTGATTACATGACATGGTTGTTACTCATTAATGAAAGTATTTAAGGAATACTTAAAAATGATTATATAATTGTCATGGAGTGTTACTGTTTATGAGTTACAACATCAATGCTTTATATACATGTCGTTCCTGTAAAACGTCACATATCCTTATTTTTGACTTTTTGGGTTGTGCACAGTCACACTGCTGTATCAGCTATCTATATTTTCTTTTAACGATCTCATGTAATATTACATGTGATGATTTTTTTTTTCATAGCTGTAAATTTCAGTTCATTGTCACAGCCCTAATCTAGATTTCATGAAAGAAACTACAACATCATACACATTCAAATGCAGAATATTGCTAACACATTTCCGCTCTGGAGTGGATGTTTACTGTTCTAAGTGTACTTACTTAATTCCACACATCATTGGTCTTCCTGGCTGTAGTCTGACTTATCTCTCATCCTCATAAAGCAGCTGGCACTCACTCTACCGACCCAAAGGCCTTGTAAAGGAGGGCCGCCCCAAACAGCGCCGGGCTTTCTACACTTTCTCACCTTCAGATGGCCTTATAAACTCACAGCTTACAGTAATAATCACCACAAATGCATCTACCAACTTGCTTTATAACTTTATATGTGAGTCTTGTGGGATTGAGTGAGGAGTGGAGAAAGATAAAAGAAGGCAGAGAAGATAGAGGAGTGAATTTAACTCTTCATACAGACCCCCTAGAGGTAGAAACGCTGCCTTATACAACTAATCACATTTACCATTTCTGACGGTAAAAACAACACATGGCCATGTGTATAGATGCATCTTTTACATTACACTACATTGATAGTGTATGATGCTGTCTATGATGTGCAGCCTGTTTGTCTTTAGGTGTTTGTCCACTGCATAAAATACCTGAACCAAGACCTGTACTTTTTCCTCTGGTCACTCAGTTTCCAGTTGTATTGTTTTTGGTATCTGCTTAAAATTGATACCAACAGATCCTAATGGTACTTGAAGATGTTTTTTTTCTGTCATTGACAGCATTGAAGCCAATTTACCATCTTTCAGAGTGGAACTGTTGTGTTGATTGCTATTCTTATTTCTTATTCTTATTATTATTCTTATTTCTTGAGATATATCCTATGCAGGTAGTTCACTAGGCACTTTAATTATGCATTAAATGAGTAAAAATTAAAATAAGCTATTCATTGTGGCTATTTAATATTGTATCCATCTGTATCTCAAGCAGGTGGAAAATGAACTACAACTCAAACCTGTATTCTGTCACTGGTCTAGTAGGAAAATGTACTTTTTTGGACTTTTTTGTCACACTATTTCATCCTTATTTTTAATTTTTGTGTATAGTATATGAAACTCTATTGTCCTTCAAGAGTGCCAGTGTTAATAACAGCACAATATGATTTGATATGACATATTTCTCACTCATAGCTCATTGAGACAAGTGGAGAAATTCAGTCAATTTGTGTCATTTGTAAGTAGAAGGGATAATATTTTGCTATTATTGAATTTGGTAAAAAGGTTGTTATTGTTATTGTGCAGATTTTTTTAAATTATTATTATTTGCATGTTTGCCACATTGATGAATGGAAAAAAACAGAGATGCAGATTTTCTCCTGACAATTCCAGAAAATAAACCTGAAAAAATGCATCTATACAATATTTTTATAAAGTAATTATTTAATGTAAATTAAATGCATAGCAAAATGACAATAGCGCCTAGAGTTCGACTGATGTCATACTACAATCAAGACTAATAGGGAGATGCAGCATTTTGCTTCTTTCTTTCTTTTTCAGTAAAAAAAAAAAAAAAAAAAAAAACAGAAGCAAGTAGATGACCAGTGTGTTCTAACTGTGTCCTGGGCTCAGACAGAATTTCCCTGTTTCATATTGTCATGTGTCATTTCAGTACTCACCCTGTTCCTCACTCCCTTCTTTCTCTCTCTCTATCATGTTTTTCACTCTGAGTCATTCTCCGTCTCAATCTCTCTGTATTGTCTCTCTTTCTCTCAGATGTCTTGGTGCAGAACGCCTCCAGAGTGAAAATATGAAGATATCAGTGGGTGAATGTGGCCACTCTACTGTAACATTAAAAACAACAGTCAACAGCAGTGCAGCGATGGGGCACATGAGAAACAGCACAACACAGAATTGCTTTCCCTGCCTCTCTCACACACAGCCCAGTTATGGTGTGGGGACAAATCACCTTTTTTTCCATTTTATTTTCACTATTACTTTTCAAATAATGTGTTATTCTGGCCTAAAACCAGAGCAAAATATCCAGCAGCACACCTTTGTCTGATCCACTGATACCAGCGCAACATACACCAACACACCACCACAGTGTCAGTGTCACTGCATTCTGAGAATGATCCACCTTCCAAATACTACCTGCTCTGTGACGGTCCTGTGGGGGTCCTGACCACTGAAGAACAGGACAAAAGGGCACTAACAAAGTATTCAGAGAAACGGACTATAGTGCACCTGTGTGGTAAGTGGGGCTGATAAAATGAGAGCATGTGGTTTAAATATTATGGCTGATTGGTGTGATATCCCTCAGCCTCATCATTTTTCTCTCACTACAATACCCAGCATGCATTTCCCAAATATGTCATACAATCAGAGCTGGTTTAAATGGAGCCTGGCCTCTTCCTGTTTCTCCTGTTATCAAACACATGATTGCAAAAAGCCAGAGGACATCCACGAATGAGTTCTCAGTGAATGTGTGTGAATGGCGCTACACTAAAGCTAAAACAAAAATTTCTGATAGTTTGCAATCAATTGTCCAGAACAATAATTTTATAAAGTAGAAGGATGTATTTCACTAAAAAAGCAAAGAAAACTTACCTACACATTTTTCTACAGCAAATGAGTTTTGGGCAGCAGGACACTAACATTACAACTACCGAGTGCTGACTGATAGGAGAGCAAAGCAGCTCATTGGCTGTTCGTGCTCACTGACGTTATGAATGTACATAAGGTGCTGTTTTAAAACGCTATCATTTGAGTTCAACAGCACTTAATATATAAGAACAGTGGTAAAATGTCCAGGAAATGAATGTTCAGGGAGATTCACTCGAAAGAGGCCCCGAATATAATAACTCTGGCTAGGACAAAGCAATCTGAACAAAACAACGTGCAAAGTGGTTCTCAGCATATGGAGCTTTAAAGAAGCTGGGATGGTAACGAGGTAGGCATCGGACAGCTGTTGCAACATTTAACCTCCATTTGCAACTTCTGGGTGCATACGCCGTACTCCTTCATGTGTCTGGAAGAAAATGGGGTTCACTTCCAGCATTGCATGTAATGCAATCAATTACGTCAAGGTACATGGTGTAATTTTTTGGTTCAGATTGCATCGTCCTTATGGGAGTTACAACAGAATATTTGGGACCTCTTTCTAGTGAATCTGCCTGTATGTTTTATATTAAAAATGTTTTGTTTTAAAGCATTTGTAAACTATGGTTTGATATGATGATGATCTTACCTCATTCATTTCAGACTCGCTCGAGAGTGCCCTCTAGCGTTTGAGAAATCTGAAAGACTTTACAGAGTGGTAATGCTCCTCTTTACAAGTTCTCTGATACAACCACTGAAAATCAATGTGGTGTCCACCAATCCACACAGCTAGTCACTAACCTATAGGCTAATAGACACAACAAAGCTAGCGCTACTGTAAGTCTTACCTCAGCTGTCAATTTCATGTTTGTCACAAATAAATAAATGGAAAAGCCAGTTTTTTTTAAGGATTTCTTAGGCTTGTCAAAATAGACAGCCAGGTAGCCAGCTTGCTTGTGCTATTAGTTTAGGTTTAGGTTGTCCTCCTCATCTGGGGAGTCATTTCTGTTCCTGGAGTGCCTCACTGTCCCCACTGTAATGGGAATTTAAATACAGTTATCTTAATCTCACACCTGCAATAAGACAATTGTCGTAATGTGAGAAAAAAAAAAAAACAGCTCGCCCAAAAATAAAAGCAGTTGGAGATGCAACAATAATCATCAGAGGAAGTTTTCATAGTCTTGTAATCAGAAAGTCTCACCCTAAAGAGTGCTGTGATGCTACTCAACACAAGTGAGCATGTTGACAACAGACGTAGCACAGGTCAAATGGTTTGTCCAGAGTGTCCTTTTAACAATACATCACATCAAATCAGAATTTAAACAAGCAAAATCCCCTTCAACTACTGTATAAACTTGTCCCTTGTAAAGCAAAGATTACAGCCAGACTGTGGTTGGCAGCGTCTCCATTTCATTATCACTCTCCCACTCCCGGAACCTTGTGTTTATAGTTTACATTAGAGGGCATACTTCTGCACATTTTAATGTGCAATAACTGACTAATTGTACACATTAATACTTATTAAAATGTGGGTAGTTCAAAATGTTTTCTTGTTTTTTTTTTCCAGTATGTTAGACTCTCAATAAATAGAAACTGTGCACTGCAACTTGCACAAGGTGTGGAGGATGTGTTAAACCTATTCTCACTTAGAACATAAAAAAAAAAACATGTCATTTGACCAAGGATACTGACACACGACTGCATGTTGAAGTATTTTTCCGAGAAATTATGCTGGAAAAGCAATAATTATTAAGCAGCTTGACACAAAAACATTTTTTTACACTGTGAAAAATGAAGACTTTTTCATTCTTGGTTGTTTATGCTCATGCATGTGGTTTTAGATAAAAGTGGCATACAACCTTTATATTATGCGGAGGTTCTATAAATTTTAAAAAGGTTCTTTACACTCACACTTCCAGTTTTCAAAAATTATTACTTTAAGAACCATTTTTAGAGATCCAAAAGTGGTTCTACTATGACACCATTCCAAAAAAAGCCTTTATAGCTCCTTTATTTAAAAAAAACAAAAACATATCTTACACTGTTTGTGCATTTGATTTGATTGGGGGCCGTTAGTATTAATTGTGTAGTTTTAAGTGCAAAACCAACTGAAATTCCTTTAGTCTCTTTCTCCCTTAGGCATGCTCACTGCCTCTTTAAAACTAAGATATGTAAATTCTCTTTTTTCTGGTTAGTTGGCCTGTATTGTACTTCATTCAGGAAGCAATCTGGGCTGAAACACTCTTTATAAATTCAGTGTACATGGGCGAGTCTAAAGTGCTCTAGGATGAATAGGCGATGCATGCAAATGTAGTGGTTTTTGTGACATCACAAATGCAGTGAATTCAAAACAGGCTGTTTTTGCAATATATAACTAGGAAAACAATGGAACACTCAAAGTAAATGTAAAGATTTACATGATGTGGGGCCCTTACGAGCATAATATAGAGCAAGAGTGATTTTGATAAGGCAGCTATATAATGAGCTTTAAGAGATTTAACTTCAGATTAGATTTAGTGTGTTACATTTCTGGGGAGGACTATAAGCAGAGCAACTTAGCAACTTAGTGGCTTATGGGATTTGTAGTCCAGTGACACTGAGTGAAGGTTATTTGGGAAATGAGAGGATTTGAGGATCCTTTTCACACCTGAAAAGCTCAGTGTGTGTTGATGTGATGCAGGGGCTTTGTGGGATCTGTAGTCTATACACTGGCTATTAAAGTATTACATCAGAAGAGATAAAACTGATAGATTGCAGGGATTTGTTGTTCATGAAGAGCTCACGTAAGACACACAGGGATTCGTCGTTGTAAAGACAGCCGCATTGTCTCGGGGATTTGGGGATTGGGAAAGATCAGGTGTGAAGACGCCGAGATTTATAGTTGAGCTTTCTGTGTTTGGGCTGATCACGATTGAGAGATTTAACCTTTGCTTCAGTCCCAACATGTAGCATGCTAGCCTGAGGAAACCAAAAGCAATGCTCTTTACATGTCAGTAGAACAAACAGGAAAACATGAAAATAAACAGTACATTTTTTAAGAGCTGTAGTACATGGTGCACAAATATTTGCTCCTGTTTGCGGGTGGATGTAGGGGGGTAGTAGCCTGATAGACAATTCAGCACACAAAAAAGAAGGTAGGCAAGTTGAGTTTCTAAAAATGATGTATTTTAAAACATTACACGGCAATAATATGCTAAATTTGTGCATACCTAGTCAAATGACAATTTGTTGATGAAGTGAAAATAAGTGAACACAGATAACACACTTCTGCACATTTTTTAATGCACAATTACTGTTCATTTACTGAATTTCACATATTGGGGAAAAAAGTAGTAAATATAGCTTGTGACAAGATTATGGCACATTTTATATTTATGTTTCGAGAGAAACGTTAAGGACAATTACATCACGTTTATTCCCTGTAGAGAATGTGTTAATTTATTTTCACTTAGAAAATATACAACACTTGTCATTTGACCAAATTTTTACATACAATTGTACATTTTATTGTGATAATACAATTTTAAAATGAAAACAAGAATGTGAAAGATTTGAAAGGTTTGAAAATGTTACAATTTGAAAGATTTCAAGTCAAGTCAAGCATCAAGTCAAGAGGATTTTATTGTCATTTCATCTATGTACAAGTACACAGTGGAGTTAAATTACGTTCCTCCAGGAACAACACGGTGCAACATGAAACAGAATAAGCAATACAAAGTGGAATGTGCAGACATAAGTGTGCAAAAAAAAAAAAAAACAGACTAGAAAGACATTAGTCCAGTAAACTGACAGGACAGTGCAACGCCAACACTGCACTAATTTCTGAGCATGAGGTAGGGTTGTGAAATAAGGTGCTGTGATCTGTGAATACATGAGCACAGCAGCTCCTGAGGTAAGGTATACACGGTGCTTGAGTAAACAAAGTGTAAACACTATATTAGCAACAAGTCCAAGATAGTGCAAATGTGTAGTGTGTGTGAGTGTAGAACGTGTGTATGAGGGGTGCTTCCAGTTCAGTCAATGTGAGTTTAAAACTTATGTGGAGCAAAGCTGTTGCAGAGTCTGGCAGTGATGGCACGGATGCACGGATCTTCTGCCAGACGGAAGCTGTGAAAAAAATCTGTGTGAGGAATGGATGGGGTCGTCCACAATGCTGGTGGCTTTGCGGATTCAGTGTGTGATGTAGATGTCGATGATAGAGAGGAGAGAGACCCCGATGATCTCAGCTGTCCTCACTATATGCTGTAAGGTTTTGTGGTCAGAGGCAGTGCAATTGCCGAACCAGGCGATGATGCAGCCGCTCTGGATGCTCTCCACAGTCCACCAGTACCACATGGTGAGGATGGGAGGGAGGAGATGAGCCTTCTTCAGTCTCCGCAGGAAGTAGAGGTGCTGCTGGGCTCTCTTGGCTATGGAGTTGGTGTTGAGGGACCAGGTGAGGTTCTCTGTGATGTGGACACCAAAGAACTTTGTGCTCCTGACGATTTCTACAGTAGAGCCAGTGATGTTCAGTGGGGGGCGGTCACCTTGCACTCTTCTGAAGTCAACAACCATCTCCTTAGTTTTGTCCACATTCAGAGACAGGTTCTTGGTTCTGCACCAGTCCATTTACCTGTTGCACCTCCTCTCTGTATGCTGACTTATCATTCTTGCTGATAAGACCCACCACTATTGTGTCATCAGTGAGCTTGATGATGTGGTTTGAGCTGTACTTTGCAGTACAGTCGTGAGTCAGTAGGGTTAACAGCAACGGACTGAGCACGCAGCCTTGATGGTTGCTGGTGCTCGGTATGGTACTGTAGATTTGGTTATTACCTATCCTGACTAACTGACGTCTCTCAAGAAATCCAAGAACCAGTTACAGAGGGAGGCAGTCAGGTCCAGCAGGCTCAGTTTTCCAATTAGCTGCTGAGGGATGATGGTGCTGAATGCTGAACTGAAATCTATGAACAGCATTCTGACATAGGTGTCTTTATTGTCCAGGTGGGTGAGAGCCAGGAGGAGTGTGGTGGAGATGGCATTGTCTGTTGAGTGCTTTGGGCGATATGCAAATTGAAGTGGGTCCAGTAAAGGGGGGAGCTGGTCTTTGATGTGTCATGACAAGCCTCTCGAAGCACTTCATGATGATGGGAGTGGGTGCAACTGGACAGTAATCATTGAGACAGGACTCTGGAGATTAAGAACATCAGCCAGCTGTTCGGCACATACTCTCAGCACCCTGCTCAGTATGCTGTCAGATCCTGGGGCTTTTTCGTGGGTTGACTCTGTAGAGTTCACCACACATCAGCTGTACACAGACACAGTACCTGTTCATTTGAAGGAGGTGTGGTTTTCCTCGCTGTCACACTGTTCTGTGCTTCAAACCAAGCATAGAAGTTATTTAGCGCATCTGGAAGGGAGGCATCACTGTCAAAAGCAGGTGGAGGTGTCTTGTAGTTGGTGATGGCCTGGATGCCCTGCCACATGCGCCGTGGGTCTGTAATGTCTTGAAAATGTTCATGAATTTTCTTTGAGTAGGTGCACTTTGCCTCTCTGATGGCCCAGGAAAGCTTGGCTCTTGCTATCCTGAGCTCTGCCTTATCCCCTGACTTGAAAGCATTGTCATGGGTTCTCAGCAGCACACACACCTCTGCAGTCATCCATGGCTTCTGGTTGCGGTGAGTTTTGACGAGTTTGGAGACAGTAACATCATCAATGCACTTGCTGATGTAGCCAGTCACTGATTCTGTATACTCCTCCAGGTTGATGGAGTCACCGGTAGCTGTTGCTACTCTGAACATCTTCCAGTCAGTGTGCTCAAAACAGTCCTGAAGAGCAGGGATAGCTCCTGGTGGCCAGGTTCTCACTTGCTTCTGGTCTGGTTTGGCACATCTGATGAGCAGTCTGTATGCTGGAATGAGCATCACAGACATGTGGTCTGAGTGGCCATAATGGGGGCGGGGCTCAGCACTGTATGCACTGGGGATGTTTGTGTAAACAAGATGCAGCACGTTAGCCCCCCAGGTTGCAAAGCCCTCATACTGGTGGAATTTAGGGAGCGCTGACTTCAGGCTGGCATGGTTGAAATCTCCAGCAAGAATGAACAGTCCATCTGGGTGTGTGTTTTGCAGATCGTTGATAGTGTTGTACAGCTCGTTCAGTGCGGCATTAGCATTAGCACTGGGAGCTATATACACCGCTAATATGTACAGCGTAGTTAGCATTCTAGGCAAATAAAAAGGCCAGGCTCTGACAATCACAAACTCCACCAGTTATGAGCTGTGACTACAGACCAGATGGCTTTACACCATTCAGTGTTGATGTAAATACACAGGCCCCCACCTCGAGGCTTATAGCACAGTTCAGTGCCTCTGTCCACCCGGAAGCACAACAGGCCACTGTTCAGAGTGGAGCTCGTTATCCAAGTCTCCTTAAAACGAAAACACAGCAGTCTCTGAATTCATGCTGGGTACCCCGTTGGATCTGGAGGTAGTCCAGCTTATTCTCCAAGGAACAAAGGTTTGCGAGAAGAAGCAATAGAATGGCTGGTCGCCTGGAGTTAGCCATTAGCCTAGTGTGCAAACTGGCTCGCTTGCCTCACTTCCGCCTTCTTGCGCATCACTTTCAGCCAGCAGGATCATAGAAGGCCTAGTTTGCACAGCTCTTCCCGCAGTCCACCTGGAAGCAGAGATTGTGACTGATTTCTCAGCTGTAGTAGGCTCTGGTGATGTTGTAACAGATTTAGAATTAACAACCATTTGGCACTGTGTTTGCATACTGTGAAATTAGACCTCTGCATTTAACCCATCCATGCAGTGAAACACTCACATACACACATAATTAATAATATACACTATATTGCCAAAAGTATTCAGTCACCCATCCAAATCACTGAATTCAGGTGTTCCAATCACTTCCATGGCCACAGGTGTATAAGATCAAGCACCTAGGCTTGCAGACTGCTTCTCCAAATATTAGTCAAAGAATGGGTCGCTCTCAGGAGCTCAGTGAATTCCAGCGTGATACTGTGATCGGACACCACCTGTGCAGCAAGTCCAGTTGTGAAATTTCCTCACTATTAAATATTCCAGTCAACTGTGAGTGGTATTATAACAAAGTGGAAATGATTGGGAATGACAGCAATTCAGTCATGAAGTGGTATGCCATGTAAAATGACAGAGTGGGGTCAGCAGATGCTGAGGCGCATAGTGCGCAGAGGTCGCCAACTTGCTACAGAATCAATCGATACAGACCTCCAAACTTCATGTGGTCTTCAGATTAGCTCAAGAACAGCATAGAGAGCTTCATGGAATGGGTTTCCATGGCCAAGCAGCTGCATCCAAGCCTTATATCAACAAGTGCAATGCAAAGCGCTGCATGCAGAGGTGTAAAGCGCTGCTACTGGACTCTAGAGCAGTGGAGTGAAGAATCACACTTCTCCATCTGGGAATCCAATGGATGAGTCTGGGTTTGGCTATGGTGGGTTTGGTTATGACGTGGGGTTGATTTTCAGAAGTTGGGCTCAGCCTCTTAGTTCCAGTCAAAGAAACTCTTAATGCTTCAGCAGACCAAGAGATTTTGGACAATTTCATGCTCCTTTGTTTGAACAGTTTGGGGATGGCCCCTTCCTGTTCCAACATGACTGCGCACCAGTGCACAAAGCAAGGTCCATAAACACATGGATGAGTGAGTTTGGTGTGGAAGAACTTAATTGGCCTACACAGAGGCCTGACCCCAACCCGATAGAACACCTTTGGGATGAATTAGAGCAGAGACAGCGAGCCAGGCCTTCTCGTCCAACATCAGTGTCTGACCTCACAAATGCGCTTCTGGAAGAATGTTCAAAAATTCCCATCAACACACTCCTAACCCTTGTGGAAAGCCTTCCCAGAAGAGGTGAAGCTGTTATAGCTGCAAAGGGTGGGCTGACAACATATTAAACCCTATGGATTAAGAAAGTCACTCAAGTTCATATGTGTTTGAAGGCAGACGACCCAATACTTTTGGCATTATAGTGTATCCGTTCTCATTGGGTGTGTGGGTGGGGTTATGGTGACTTTCTGAAAGACCAAATTAAATGACCTCATATTTGGGCAGCCATGGACTAGAAAGTTATAATTATATATCATTATAGTTAATGCCGATGTTCTTTAAACTTTTTTTACACAACAGGTGCTGTACCATCTATTTAAAGGTAGTTAGAAACCTAAATGTGTTTTTTTAGGACACACCCATTTTGGCACGTTGCCATACATCTATTTGTTCTAATGTAGAATAAATATTAATATGAATTTTATATTATCAGTGTATATTAATATAATATAATTGAAATATTAACTTTTACATCCGTTAATAGTGTATGTGGTATTAAAGACGGTTTCCTATGTCATTTATTTGAACTAGTCCCATGCTACAATAGTGCAGGACCTGAATATTTACAGTGTTTTTTGCCCTGCTTTTTTCCCTTGTGAATATTTTCCTTTATCCCCTCTTTTCTATTTGTTCTGCAGTTTATTGCTGGTAACATATTTTGCCATTCTGTTTCACACCCTGCCCCCTCCACCTCTCTATGCTATAAAACAGCATTACTGGTGGAAATATTTATTCTGCATAAATAAATGTAATTCACCTCCTCCACCAGGTAGCTGTGTGAGTTTGTGTGTGTGTGTGTGTGTGTGTGTGTGTGCCTTCTCATTCGGCCCGATTTAGTCCCAGAGGACAGGATGATATGAGCTTCCTTCATGCCGAATACGTGCACACACACACACACACACACACACACACACACAAAAGTGTACATACATTCAAACAGACACTTGTTTTTATACAATGTCAGGAACTGTATGTACTCATAATATGTACCATATTTATTACATATGTAAGTATCTATATGTAACAATTTGTCTCATATGTGTTATATAAAACCCAATTTCCCAAAAAGTTGGGACACTGTGCAAATTGTAAGTAAAAGCAAAATGCAATGATGTAAAAATCATTTAAACCCTATATTTATAAAATGATTCTCAACATGAAATAGCAAAGAATTTTTGCTTTTTGATACGGTACATAATATTAAAAGATTCAGAGAATCTGGAGAAATCTCTGTATCCAAGGGACAAGGCTACTGGCTAGCCAAGATCTTTGGGCCCTCAGGCGGCACTGCATTAAAACAGACATGATTCTGTAGTGAAGTTAAAACTCTAAACTTTTTCAGTGCTCAAGCTCATTTAAAATGGACTTTGGGGAAGTGGAAAAGTGTTCTGTGCTGCAACAATTCTTGGAAATCATGGACACTGTGTAATGTGGGCTAAAGACCACTCAGCTTGTTATCAGTGCACAGTTCAAAAAACAGTTTTCATGATGGTATAGGGGGGCATTAGTGCACATGGTATGGGTGATGTGCACATCTGTGAAGCCACCATTAACACTGAACGATATATACATACATGTTTAGGCAACATATGCTGCCATCCAGACAATATCTTTTTCATGGAAGGCAGCATGGATCCATATTAAAACAGTTCAGGTGCTAAACCTGCAGTCCAGACTTGTTACCACTAAATACACTGGGTGCAATATTACATGAAAGATATAACAAATGAGCCCCAGATGTGTTGAGCAGCTAAAATCCTATATCAAGTACGAATGGTGAAACATTTAACTTTCAGCAGTGTCTCCTCAGTTCCCAAAAGCTTAGTATTGTTTAAAGAAGAGATGATGAAACACAGTGGTAAACATGCCCTTGTCATAACTTTTTTGGAATGTGTTTCTGGCATCAATTCAACATTGGGGTATATTTTTCAAAAAACAATAAAGTTTCAACATTTGATATGTTGTCTTTGTAGTATTTTCATTTAAATATATGGTTTACATGATTTTCATATCAATGCGTTCTATTATTATTTACATTTTGCTCAGCTTTTTTGGAAATGGAGTTTGCATCTATATGTACTAATAATATAACCATATCTAGACTTGTTTGCAGTTATTCATCATTTTAAAAATATGAATCAATAATATTTTATTACTACTGTTTTCTGTTACCTTTAAGATTAATTTAAGATAATGAGCTCCATTCTGATTAGCTTCATTGTATTTGTGCCTCATTCAAAAAGCACTTAGAGTTTAAACACTCAGAACACTTAGAACTTCAGTATGGACAGGCAAGGCTAAACTGCTATAGGCTAAAAAGGTGGAAAAGGTGGAATATTTGTTGGTTCTAATGACATCACTGAAGCAATGAACTGTAAATGGGCTGTGGTTATAGCATAGATTTCATAGAAGAACTTCCAGCAAATCTATACTTACACATATAAATTGACATCTTGTACATCACCTAACCATATCTTGTACAATCTGGTAGATTTCTATATTGATATTCTACCTCCTGTGTATCCTGCATCTCATTTACTCCCAACCTCAGACTCACTAACTGCACATACAGAAATGTGTACAACAGTCCATATAGTTTTATTTGACAACTTGTTCCTGTGTCACTGTACAGCTGTACACTGGAAATAGTAGTGTATATTGTGTATATAAGCATATATTTAGAGTTGGTACGTATTCATATATTCATATATCATATTGTATTTAAATTCTACAAGGTGGCTATACACCTAAGATGTTCATTCACCTTGCACCTGTGTAAATGTGATATGACAATAAATGTGATTTGATTTTGATTTGACTTAGAAGGACTTTGTTGAGGATGGTGCATTTTGAAACTTGTAAAATTTGTTTACATACTACACCAAACTACTCTTGGAGATGTTATAAAAAGCACTTTACGCAGCCAGGACTAGTTTGGTAGGTTAACCCTGTTTTGGCTCTAGATAATTTTGAGCTCTGAAAATGTACAAAACACACACACATACACACACACACACATACACACACAGGTCCAGTGGATTACTACTGTAGGTATGGAAGTTGCTGATACTGCAGTAGTCTTTTCCCAGAGGGAACTCTTGCTATGATCTTGGCTGCAGTGCTGTAGGATTGCATATGGTCTCAGAGCTTAAGCAAGTATTGAGGTCATAAGGCTGAAGTATATTGGTTAAGTCAGGTGGGGTTAGCATGCGTACGTAACCCAAGGCTATATATAGGGGTGTAAATGCCCAGTCTGCCCATGTATATTCAGGGATTTCCCTTCTCTTCTGTAATACACTGCATTATTGTCTTTTGTCTGAGACAGATACAAGAGATATGTGGGTTTAATGTATTTTTTCTATCTCTATTCTTATTCAGTTTCGTTGATATTATCGTCTTTACAAGTAAGGCTGTACTGTGACCACCAGCAAGGAAGCAAACAACAGGAAATTTAAAAGAGAACAAATCAAGACACTGTAATTCCTGCTTGCTGTTCCAGACATACATTCATGTGCAATGTATGATTATCACCACTGCCATAGTCACAGCTTTATAAGAGTTATTTCTAGAGTTGGTAGACATTGCAGGTTCGTGTTTCTCCTGGGGGAACACTGGCAAGTTAATTTAGAGGCTAAATGTAAAGGCATCCGGATGTATCATGCAGAGACCTCAACAGTTGTACAAGCTTATTTTCAGTTGTTTTGCTCTACTTTTTTAATGCAATCATACAAACACATGATTAATTACAGTCATGCCTTTAAATACACTTCCATGCAATTTATATTATGTATCAACAGGTTTGACACTGCAAATGAGTGCAGACTTTTTTTGTTGTTTTTTTCAGCAAAAAATGACCAAAACTAAGGTTGTTTTTAGCTTTCCTTTCTACAAAGGAGGACTTCATGCATAACAATAACTTCTTGTCAAATGTGACCGACTGTGGTGGGTATCTATACCTCCTTTTATACCTTCTATAACTCCTCATATAACAGTCTGAGCACGGTGGCCTGCTGATGCTCAACTTAATTTAAGTGCTTCAATTAAAAGTAGCTCATCAGATCAGTATCAGCCAGTCCACAATATCCGTATCTGCATTGGAAAAGAATCAGCACATTTTCCACACAGTTTCTTTGCTTGTTTCAATGAACCAGTTCCTATAAAATTACAACATGGTCTGCTAGCTCAAGTGATAATGACGACCTCTAAAGGACAGAAAGCTGTTCGGTGAACATTTCTCAGCATTGATGGTTTTGAGTACTGTAGGATTTTACTACAGAGGATGGTCAGGCTGTTACAGTTCCGCCCCATGATGACCATTAATTTTTCAGTGCTCCAATAACAGCCCATGTTAGGATCTCAAGAGCATGCCAGAATGTACAGCTTGGTGTGTGTGGTCAGTAGTTCAGTAGCAGAATTGATTATTTTCATGGGCTACGATAAAGCTTACTTTAACATGACCTCTTTATGACCTCTCTAATGGCCAAATTATGGCCCATATTACAATGAACAGGACTGAACATATGAGTGTATATAAATTGTTCTGTTATGTGTTAACAGGCTATAAACTGGCTTAACTTCATGTGAAAACAGCATGAGACAGAGCAGTTTGACAATCTGAGACAGTAAGCTGAAGTAGTAATCTAATGCATGTGGTAATATGAATTTAGATGTATTTTGAATGTATGCCCTGTTTCAATTAAATATAATAGAGTTTATACTTATTGTATTTGAAATCCACATGTGACCTTTGTGTGGTTTAATGCATCAAAAACATTCATAATTAATTTTTACATGACCTTTTTCTAACTCAACAAAAGTTGGAAAATAGGCTGTTTTTGCAGTTTAGTTCCATATACACACTCTATGCAATGAGGAGTGAATGGTATGTTTTGAAATTTAAGTAATGTTCACATACCACAACCACTTTATTTTTAAAAAGAAGTTTCTCCATGATATGGACCCTTAAACAAAACAATATTACAGTCAATACAAGCAATGTATTGACAAGGATAATACAAATGCCCTGACCAAGTGGGTCATTTTACATATTAGACGCAACACAGGCAAGAGGAAACCAAAATGTAAATAGCATCTGAGATCATTCTTAATTTCTTAATAGGCTGCAGCCTCCCATCTCTCCAAGACCTGTACATCTCCAGGACTGTGGGGAGAGCGGATCGGACCTTCTCACCCCGCACATGGACTTGATCCACTCCCCTCGGGCAGGAGGCTTCGGTCCATTCGGACCAGAACCTCCCGCCACAGGAACAGTTTCTTCCCCTCTGCCATTGGACTCAAGAACAATATATAATCACGTCACTTACCTCTTTATAACCCTGCCTTGGTCACTTTACTTGAATTGCACTACCCCACCTGAACTGTTGTATATAGTACTGTTGTACATGCCTTTTGTATTTTTATTTTTATTCATTCTATCTATATTTTATATTTGCATAGAACATTTATTTATGTGGACTTAATTTTGCATGCCTATTACTACTTGTTTTTATGTTGCACCATCATGCCGAAGCAAATTCCTAGTCTGTGAATCCTGTTCATTGACAATGGCAATAAAACTTCTTCTGATTCTGATTCTGATCAATTAATGCCCAAGAAGAAGCTCTAAAAGCACTAAAGCTCTGTGGCACTATAAGTAATCTACTATGAACCTTTAGCTCTGCTTGCCAAACCGTCAGTAACATAGGTTTTTTTGTAATATTTTACACAGAATTATGTGTAAAATAGCATAAACTCTGTGCTCTGCTGAGTGGAAAGCATGAAATACATGAAGTCTGAGGCCACAGCTTATCATCCAGTTCTAAACTCGAAATTCAATATGTTTTTTCTTCACTGCATGATGCACTCACAGACACTCACGTGCTCTCCTTCAGGGACTATACTTTACATAGAGAAATCCAGACCCTCTCCCTTTGTCCCTCTGCATGGATAATGATTCATCAGGACTTTCATTAGTGGATGGCAAAGAACGACACTCAAAACTCCACTATTTTGTAGAAAAAAGCATTCAATATATGTATCAATGTTCATTCCATACACGTATATATATATATATATATATATATATATGCAAACAATGATACAATGAACTTTGATATATATGGAATGAACATTGATATATATAATGATACAATGAACTTTGATATATATGGAATGAACATTGATATATATATATATATATATATATATATATATATATATATATATATATATATATATACAATGAACCAGACTATTCACGTTGTTATTTAATGTAGTTATGTTGTTCTTCTGTTACAGCATGTGTATGTGTTTACTGTGTTATTTTGTGTCCTGCTCAGAGTTAGTGAGAGTGTTTTTGTGTTTGGTGACCATCAGAAGAAAGACTAGGGCTAGGAGTGGCCTACCTCAATTGTCAGTTGCTTTTCAAGTTGCATAGTTTTCCCTTGTTCTCAATAAAAGAGCATTTTTCAAACAGAAATTATGGCCTCATCTGACTCTTCTTCTGCATGTTCTTCTGCATGACTCTTCTTCTGTATTCTCAATGTTTATTCCATATATATCAATGTTCATTGTGTATATATCAAAGTTCATTTATGAAGACATCACAGAGCTGATGGATGTCAGACACCTTGCACTCCTCCTGCTTCTGCTTGAGGATGCCCCACAGGTGCTCAATTGGGGTTTAGGTCTGGAGACTTGGCCAGTCCATCACCTTTACCTTCAGCTTCCTCAGCAAGTCAGTTGTCATCTTGGAGGTGTGTTTGGGGTCATTATCATGTTGGAAAACTGCCATGCGACACACTTTCCAAAGGAAACTACTTCAGAATGTCACAGTACATGTTGAAATTCATGTTTCCCTCAATGAACCACAGCTTCCCAGTGCCGGCAGCACTCATGCAGCCCCAGATCATGATGCTACCCCCACCATGCTTGACTGTAGGCAAGAGCCAGTTGGAGCCAGGAACCTGTCCATAGCTCAGTTTCAGGGTGTTAGCAGTCTTCTCATAGCCTAGGCCATATTTGTGGAGAGCAACAATTCTATTTCCCCCATCCTCAGGGAGTTCTTTGCCATGAGGTGCCATGTTGAATATCCAGTGGCCAGTGTGAGCAAATTGTACCCAAAACACCAAATTTAACAGCCCTGCTCCCCATTCACACCTTGAACCTTGTAACTCTAACGAGTCACATGACACCAGGATGGGACAACGACATGACTGGGCACAATTAGTACATATTCACAGTGAGGTGTACTCGCTTGTGTTGCCAGCAATTTAGACATTAATGGCTGTGTGTTGAGTTCTTTTCAGAGGACAGTAAATCTATACTGCTATACAAGCTGGACACTGACTACTTTAAGCTATAATAAAATATTTGCAGAAATGTGAGGGGTGTACTCACTTTTGTGAGATACTGTATATATCAAAGTTCATTGTATATATATCAATGTTCATTCCATACATATGTATGTATGTATGTATGTATATATATATATATATATATATATATATATATATATATATATATATATATATATTTGTGTGTGTGTGTACACACAATGAACATTAATATATATGGAATGAACTGTGAGTAAATTTTAAAAAGCTCAATTTAAATAAATAAATAAATAAATAAATAAGGCTTCATTTAGGTTTGCGCAGCAATGCTGCATGCCAGCACTGGAAGTTACTGACTGGAGGCAGTGGTGTGTGCACCTTCATTAAAAACAGCTTTTACATTTTTAGATGCTATGTAACTATACCCTTAGGGCCCATGACCACCTGTAGCCTCAGGGCCCATGAGCTGGTTAAAGCGACCCTGAGGAGAACTAAGGATAAATCAGCTAGCACTAAAGGAACAAAAGCAACAGCAATACGGAAAGATACAGTTCCCCTCGACACAAGACGCAGAAAACACAGCCACTTCGGCTTTCACAACAGGTTGGTGATGAAAATTGGAGAATGCGTTCACCTGATTTCTGTGTTGACAGTGCATTCATGTGCCTTTATATTTTTTTGATTTTCTAAGCTCAGTATGTGCATTTCCTTTAGCTAAAAGAAAAAAAGAGCATGTGAAACTGCAACAGTTTTTTTCCTGATGGCTTGTGCTCCTTCATCTATATTGATGTGTGTGTGTCTGTATCTTCTCAAATGAGTTGTTTGTCACACATCCATTTTTCATGCTCTATTCTTATGTTATGCCACTTCCTTCACTCTCTCTTACTGTCTCTCTGCCTGTGTGTAGGCATGTCTTTCAGAATCTGTTATAGTACAATGGGCAATGGGAGGGGGGGAGAGGGGGAGAGAGAGAGAGAGAGAGAGAGAGAGAGAGAGAATAAAAGGGCAGCGATAATCAATTTACGTATATTAATAAATTATGTTGAGATTAACAGCAATTGACCAAATTGAACTCTGACCAGTTTAAAATTTTCACTGTCATCTATTTTTTTGAAGAAATGTGTATCGTCTCCATGAGTTCCAGTATGAGCCTTAGCTTTTACTTTTATGCAGAAATAGATGCACAAAGAAGTGCCACTGACAGCTGTGACATGTACACCTATGTTGATGCTGCTCACACCAACACCACCTGGAATTAACAGGTTCAACAATTAAAAAGTGGTGAAGAAAACCCCAAATTGTGAGATCCACACTGCGACTACCCATTCTTTATAAATTGCATTGTGCGTGCACTTAGTAGAGCACAGTAGAAAAGAATGTGTGATGTTCTCTTGCTCTCATTCATTGTTGTATGTTTGGCATGATACCTTCATAAAGACAAAACGTCAACAAAGTACAAAAAAAGTACAATACACAGTAAAAGACATGGCACCTGTGATGTAACCTAAATGTTTGTTAGACTACCTCTTCAACATTTTTTAACTATAAATAATGAACATATTAATTTGCAAATGGATAGTCATACCAGACAGTCACCTGTGTAGCGGTCCATGCACGTTCATCACACACAGGTGAAGCTGGCACAAAGCTGTATGCTATATTTACACACATGCTGGCAACAACATAAAAAAGCATGCCAGCCTTAGAGTAGACCATCATTCTGTGTCCCATAAGCACAGCCAGCTAGTCAAGCATTTGCACTTACAGAAACCCCTCTGAGGGGCCAGAAAGGTTTACACACAGACCCACTTTAACATTCTTACTCATTCCTGTGTGTATACAGTATAATGAAGTGCCTCTGGATCTCTCAAATATTTTTCGAGAGCTCATATTCTCTGAGGAGGAATCTTTTGGGATAGCGAAGGCTGTTTTCTGGGGCAACCATGATGCAGGCAGACACACACCCACACACACCAGTTTCAAAGTGTGTGGATGTTTATTTGCATGTTCAGTGTTGCTTAGAAGATTTTTGGCAAGAGATGATGTTTTCCAGTTTGAGCTGGGCTAATCTGGCCTAGATGGCTGATTGCTGGAATGCTGGTGATGCACCCGTTAATTAAGTTACTAAATCTGTTTCGTCCTAAAGGCGACCCCAGTAAAAGCAATGTAAAAGCAATGTTTGGTGTAGAGATGCACCCTACAGCCAGCATGGGCCCTAATTGGGCAGTTTGCCACCTCTAGTTGGGGAGCAAGTGGCACTGATCTCATTTAGAGGGAAGGACATCAAGACAGCTAATTGTAGTTTATAATTATTGACTATAGCCAATCTGTTGGTGTCCCCCTCTACCCAGTCCATCAACAGAAAGCAATCACAGTAGGACCACCACTCAGCAGGTATTATTTCGATGGTAGGTAATTCCCAATACAGCTGTGACACTGGTATTGTAGTAGTGACAAATACATCCATAAGTCAGACGTGAAACATTTTCGTGGACACATACTGGCCACTTTATTAGAGCTACCTACCTTATATTGCAGAGATATGATCGTAGACATTTGTAACAATTTCTTGTCCACCTTATTGTCACCATAGACTCCCTTACCAAATGCTAACAGTACAGTCCAATGCACAGATGTAGTCACTGTAGCTTTATGCCACAGCAGAACCACACTGAGCAGAAATAAACTTAATAACTCAGCTCTTTCAGCACTGATTTTGGTAACACTTTATTATATATTATATTTATTATATTAAGGGTGCGTGACCTGCCAGTAATTAAGACATCAACTAATGAATAACTAATCAGAAAATAATGAGTCATTAAGCAGGAATAAATAAATAAGTAATATATTAACAACCTCAAGACTAAATTACTAACCCATGTACTAATGAATGAAGATGAAAGTAATAAAGGCTTTATTCAGTGCCTGAATTTATTAAGAATTTATGTGTTAATTAATGTTTGTTGTCACAAGATCCTCCTCAGACACACTGCTCTGGAATATTATGCTTTATTCTGTAGTGTTTTATTCTGTAGCTCCATCCTCTCATCATCCTGTCCTTCTTCATCATGCTGTGTAAGCAGCCCTTGTATTTGCCTGTTTCTGTCTGTCAGGTCTTGAGCTTATAGTTTTCTTGTTACCTCGTCTGTTTCTACCCACCGAGTGACTGTTTAATCAAATGAAAAGTTTACACTGACATTGTTTTAACACTAGTCCTCATTTGTGACAGTTACCACCCTAGCTCCACCCTGCTGGTTTTCAGGTCATTTTTCCATGTTTGTTTTAGTCATTCCATTTCTGACCACTGGTGGGTTATTTAGACACTCTACCCTATCTATTGCACAGGCAGTATCAGCTACACTCTAGCCCTTCTTCAGAGATCAGTTTCTGATCATTGGTTTCTTTCGGCTGGATATTTTTGGGTGACATTGATGTGTCTAAAGACTCCAACTATATTACTGTGTGTGATATTGTACTGGCTCTACAAATACTACCATGTCAGCATCACTGCAGTGTTGAGAACGACCCACCACCCAAATAACACTGGTCATTGGTGGTCTTATGATGGTCTCTTTCCAAGACAGATGGAGTAGAGAGAAACTTGTAAACTGCAACAGATGGGCTACAGTCTGGAAATGTAAAACCTACAAACTATACCTATATAGTAGGTCTTGCTGTTAAGGAGTACAGCAGCAACTCAGTGCACATTCTATGCCAGTTCTACATTTTTGCTTTGTCACTATTCTTGCATGAACATGTGCTTTCATGATCGGATCATGTTTGGATTTCACTTGATCACATAAAAAGCTGGTTGTAAACACATCCAGGACATCTTGTGGTTAGACTGACTGAAGCACTCACACTAAAATTGGATGTAGTCAGAGATGGAGCTTGACCACTTTCAGCACAAGTGTAAATGGAAAACATTCTTATATCTGCAAGTAAAAATTCTTGCATTATTCTTTAATCACACTAACTGCAAAACAAATACTTCTCCTTTCCTGATGCAGACAACCTGCTTTAAATGGTTTCCTCCAATATTTGACAGCATACAATTACACTGGTAGCAACCATGAGAGACCATGTTTACAGTATGTTATCAGATATAAAAATAAAAAGGAGACACAGGTGTTGCTCTGCTTATTAGGTGGGAAACAAAAATTACATCTCGTGATCACACTAGGGAGACGTGTAAATGGAATCCGAGCAAAGTATATTCAGGCATGAAAAGGACATTTGACACATGTTAACACATGTTAAAACATGGAAGTGCATTACACTACACAAGGACAAAATGAAGAAAATACCTTCTCAAGTTATCTTTGTGGAGAAGGATCAATCTGCATTAGTATTCTGAAGAGGAGAGTGACTTCAACAGCTAAATGATCAGAAGTGCAAGTGCAGCGTACAGTCCCGAAAAGACAGAGCAAAATTAAGCTATTGGCAAATGCCACAGTGCCAGCCTCGATTCATCAAAGACTGGGCAAAGATCGAACATCCTGATTGCTCTGTGTGAACGCTCTTCTCTCTCTCTTGATCTGTTTACCTCTTTCTTTCTCTCACTCTCTCTTGCTGGCTCTTCCCACCCACGACTATGCCATCTGCACTCATGGCCAACCTTACATCCGCTCCTGGCACAAAGGGCACAAACAGACACCCTACAAGTTCCATCCTTAAAGCCAGACAATCTCTTAATTATGAAAACACCTCACAGTAATGTTTAATGGAAAATGTAAATATTGTACACTAATTAGGCCTCTAGACAGCCAATATCACAACACATCACATTCAAATACTGAATAAATACTACAGAAGTACACCAGTTAATAAATCAGAACAACTTGTATTCACTTGCAAAGCATTTGTGTTTTTAAGCAGTTATTCTCCTTACTTACATTACTTACATTAGAGCATAGTCAGGATGCACCATATTATGCAGAGTTGCATCATTTAAGGTGTTTTGCAGTGCTTTGCATAAGTTGAAAAAATAAAAGGATAAAAAGGTGTAGGGGCAAATGTGAAAGCACTATTACTGCAAAGCACTAGCGTTGGGGGAAAAACTATTATTGCATATACAAAGAAATGGTCAGAAATGAATGGCAACAACTGAACTTTTGCCTCATATCCATCTTTTCATCAAAATGCAAAATGAACAGTGTTGACTTTACTGTCCCAGCATTTATAGACAGTGATATATTTCAAAACACCTAATCAATCTCTGCACCAAGCCATCATTAGAGCCTTATTGATTAGGCCTTTGAGCTTTAGACCTTAGGGGTCAGCTGTTCTCTTTTAGCAGGACAAATGTCCAATAGCGATGGTGATGATGAATCTGCTGCCGACTGCTCTGGCACAAGCCATTACCTTCCATTACTTGCAAGGCTAAGGGTCAGCTGGAGTTTGCTTTGATGTTACTCTCAGACACCCAAGTCTGATTGTTCTCTTCGATACGTCTGCCTTTGTAACATTTAAAGAACTTTGGCTCTGTGCCAGTTAAAAAATTCAATGAACAGATTAATCTTATTCACATGGTAGTCATTTTGCTTGTTATACCATACAGAGGGTAGACACAGGCTAATTAGTCTTCAGTCAGCTTTGGAAAAGTAGTGCAAAAATTTGACATGTATTGCCTACTTCAGTTCTGAAAACATCAAGCAGTGAGCAAGTGGGTACTTCAACATAGCTGCAGACTGACCATTCTAAGTGTGATAAAAAGAGTACAGTTCAGTAAAGAATAGCATAGCATATTTTAACAAAATATTAAATTTTAGAATAAAGTCAACAGGTATGGATGTTTGTGGCCAAAGAAATCTGAAATAAAAAAACCTTTGTTGCCATAAAGCTTGCTTTTTTCATTCTGACAGTCAGTATTCAAAACAGTACAAAGACAATATAATGTTTTATTGTTTTTTTTAAAATAAGTTTAAGTTTAAAATATGCCCATTTTCAATTTGATGCCAGCGACATGTTTCAAAAAGGTTGGGACGGGTGCATGTTTATCATTGTGTTGCATCACCTCTTCTTTTAACAACACTAACACACAAGTGGGGACTGATAAGACCAATTGTAGTTTTTCTATTCCTGCTACAAATAGGATTTCCGCTGCTCAACAATTCAAGGTCTTGCACCAAATGCACCAAATGTTTTCAATAGATGACAGATCTAGACTGCACACTGTTGTAATATGTGCAGAATGTTGTTTGACATCGTTCTTCTGAAGGTATCAAGGCCTTTCCTGAAAAAGACGTCATCTGGTTGGCAGCATATGCTGCTCCAAAACTTGTACAAATCGTTCAGCATTAATGGTGCCTTCACAGATATGCACATCATCCACGCTATATGCACTAATGTGCCCTCATACCAACAAGCCGGATGGTCCCACTTCTCTTTACTCTAGAGGACGTGGTATCCATGATTTCCAAAAATAATTAAAAATTTTGATTTGTTGGACCACTGGAAACTTTGCCTCAGTCCATCTTAAATGACCTCAGGACCAGAGAAGGCAGTGGTGTTTTTACTTTGCTTGTTCTTTGCAAGGTAGAGTTTTAACTTACATGTGTGGATGCTGTAATTAACTGTTCACAGACAATGTTTTTCAGAAGTGTTGCTGAGCCCATGCAGTGATTTCCAGTACAGAACAGTGTCTGTTTTTGCAATGCATTCTGCCTTACGGCTCAAAGATCATGACCAGCCAGTACTGAGTTTCAGCCTTTTCCCTTGCATAGAGGGAGTTCACCAGGTTCTCTGAATATTTTAATGATATTATGTACCAAAGGTGATGAAGCTCTTTGCTAATTTATGTTTAGAATTATTCTTGAGTTATTTGCCTGCTCAGTCTTTCGCAGAGTGGTGAACCCCTCCCCATCTTTACTCTTGAAAGACTCAGCCTTTCTAGAATGTTCTTTCATACTACAGACTTGTCCCACCAGGTGTTTTCTGTAGTATCACACAACTTTACTATCCCATCTTCTTAGAAATGTGTTCCTGGCATCAAATTCAAAATTGGCATGTATTTTTCAACACATACATACATACATACACACTCACCAGCCAATTTAGTAGGTACACCTTGCTAATAAAAGGTTGGACCCCCTTTTGCCTTCAGAACTGCCTTATTTCTTCGTGGCATATTTTCAACAAAGTGTTGGAAACATTCCTCAGAGATTTTGGTTGGTGATTTGAGTTACTGGTGCCTTTCTATCATCTCAAACCAGTCTGCCCATTCTCCTCTGACCTCTCACATCAACAAGGCATTTTCGTCCACACAGCTGCCGCTCACCGGATGTTTTTTTCTTTTTCAGACCATTCTCTGTAAACCCTAGAGATGGTTGCGCGTGAAAATCCCAGCAGATCAGCAGTTTCTGAAATACTCAGAACAGCCCATCTGGCACCAACAACCACGCCACGTTCAAAGTCACTTAAATCACCTTTCTTCCCCATTCTGATGCTTGGTTTGCACGTCAGCAAGTTGTCTTGACCACCTCTATGTGCCTAAATGCATGCAATTAAACAAAGTGGTCGGTGAGTGTATATATATATATATATATATATATATATATATATATATATATATATATATATATATACACATACATACATACATACATACATACATACACACACATATATATATATATATATATATATATATATATATATATATATATATATATATATATATTCCCCCTGTTTCAACATGTAATATGTTGTCTTTTTTGCACTACTGTCAATTAAGTATAAAATTTAAATAATTTTTAGTTATATTTTGTGTCCCAACTTTTCTTGAAAATGGGGTTGTATATAACAAATAAAAATAAAAGTATTAGGAATTGAAATTCTTATAGAAAAATTAACCCATTAACATTTTACTTTAGTACATGGTACTGAGCAAGTGTAGCTAGTTACTTCTTATCTTTGCTTTTAACACTAGATTATTTCACAGAACTATAAACTGAATTTTTTTTTCCCTGTTATGATGTGGACCTTACCTGAAGCTTCTGACCTGTATCTGCATGACCTCATGCACAGTACTGCTGCCACAATTTGCTGATTAGAAGCACTGGTGTACAAGTGTTCCTAATAAAATGCCAGGTAAGTGTATATTCAAGGCCTATAGAGGAAATGTGATGTTCACTATACCCGTCTGATGCTGCTGCACATTTGGCCAAGAATGTGTTAGTAAGGTCATCCAAGCCAAAACACAAAAAAAATAAAATCTTTAAATCAAACTAATAACAATGTTTTAATAGATCTCTGAAAATACAGCTTTCTCTAGAATCTGGCTTCAGTTCTCATTGAGTTCACAATTCTTCAGCAAGCAGTGACTGTAATGATCATATTTTCAGCATTGCAAGCATGTTTAAGTATTCTCAATCTGCATAACTGCATGTGCTCAATACATTAAAAGAGCTGCTTTCTTAAGACAGGAAAAAGTGGAGTGGAAGAATGTATTAGAAATATCTAGGTCATGCTACCCTTAAAGGAATATTTTGGCAAAAAAATGAATTTACACCTTCAAACTTCTGGATACGACTGTATCTTTGGCTGTTTTAAAAGCTTAACTACATCTGAAATAAGCAGATAACTGGGTCAATCTGCACCAAATAAAATTAGACATTGGACATTATTGCAATTTAATAGTGATGTGGTGTTTAAACCTCTTCAATAGTTAAAAAGCGGTCAGATACACATTTTTTCATAGCATGACTACAATTTATAAATCTTTCATAATGTTTAAGCATTAAATATAACAGTACACATGACTTCAACACCACATAAACAGTCATTTGTGTTGCAATTTACTTCATTAATTATCACTCCAGCATAAACACACCCACACATAAATATAAACATAGTGACGGCCAACTCGGGGTGTGTGCAAGGATAACAACATGTGAAAGGTCAGATCTCAGAGAGTGAGAGGCGTACTGTCTCTGCTAACACGGCTAAACCCACACATTCACAATGAAGCCAATGTTGCCATAGAATGATCTATAGCTCAATTCAGAGTTGTGAATAATTGAAGAGATGTATGTCCCCCAGTTAATGGCTGTTAAAAGAAGCACTTTCCCTGTGATGTGCCAACACTCACCATCTCTCTCTCCCTCTCTCCCGGGCCACACACAAGGCAACAGGCTCAGTGAGAGCCAAAGATGCAAACTGTGATAGCTTGGCTCAGTTTGTTTATTTACAAACACAATATTTACATCTAGACAACTATTTACAGCTAGACAATTGCATGGAGAAAAGCCTTCCAGTCAAGAAGGCTGAGATCTGTGAACACATGTCTGTTCATCCCTTTTAGCAGTTATTTGTAGGCTATTTGAATACTATTCACTTAAGAATGTGACTAATTTAATAGTAAAAATGAAATGTTAGACGAATTATTAACAGACACTTTTATGGAAAAAATAAACACAATCAATGCAAATAATTCACTCACTTACCTGCTTACATGTCAGCTTTATTAATGGGTTGATAATCTTAAAAGAATGGTTTGGTTTTACAATTTCCCACTTGGAGTTCATCAGTTAAGATAAGTTTGGAGTCCAAATTTTACTTCTGAAGTTAAACACTGCAGCTACAGGGCTGAAAATTCTGAATTCAAAAATAACTTTTACAAATAACTGTCAACTGAACTGAATATACGTTTATTACCAGAAACAATAAAAACTAGCATTATATGTCTGCTAGACATGCATTATCATGAAGGGCATTCAGACTTTGGCAGAGTATGTGTTGTCTAAGATGACTGCCCTTAATGCTTGGTTACATGGTGAAGTTTTACTCATTTTAATAGCTCACATTAAATTATATTGTGTCTAAAATTACATCAGCAAGTCTGCATGACCTAAAATAAAAATCTGAATATGGTTTGAGAAGTTTTAGGGATATATTTACAGAAAAGATTTGGGTGACTATTGACTTCTAGTTTCGTATAGCAAAGTTAGCCTTTTAGCTTCGGCATACTAAGGTGAAGAAGCAAAATTTATACACCAAACATCTTGGCGGATCAACTACATTTGGAAAAAGTGGAAAATATAGGGCCGATAAAGGCCCATGCAGACCAACGGGTTAAGTGGATATGAAAGCTTTGCTGCAGAGCTGAAAATTACACATTAATTTCTCCATTACTGAGTATGAGACCTTTGATAAGGTCATAAATAAAGACTGAAAGCTGCTTCTTCACAGTCACCAAGAGAAAGAGAATAAAAAGAATGAGAGAAAAAAAAGAGACACAGACAGACAGCCAGACATCAGTCAAGCTGCAGTCATTCATCTTATGATACGTATTTGTAGACAGTGGCCACCAGCCTGAAGATCTATTGCCCTGCAAAGGTTTAGCTCTTCTCTGATATAATACACCAGTTCCAACTGATATTCTTCAGCGATCATCTAGGTCAGCTGTGTTTGGTTTGAGTTGGTGGTGGATGGGGAAGGAATGAGAGTTGTTTTATGAACTCATGGTGGTTTTCATTTATCTTATCATATAATGAAATAAATCATGCCTCAAATAGTGTCGTGCTGCTGCCTCACTGTGCCATGGGTACACAGGATGTGTGGCCATGCAGAGAGGCCTTGAGAGGAGGCTCTTGGAAGGCATCACCTTCGAGATTAGAGAGACATTGTGAATTAATTGCTGTTGGTCAACTTAAAGATGTGTACATGTCATGTTTGAGCTATTCTGTGCTGGAATTTGGGGTAGTTGGTGCAATGTTAGTGCATGTCAGAAGAAAGTGTATGGCTATTTCTGCCATTTCAGCAGGGCTGCCTGTTCAATAAAAGAGCATTTGCCTCTAAAGCGCAAAGTTTCCTGTCGCAACATGTTTTTATAAGTTCAGAGAGTTATTGGTCTATAGGCCAAACAACAATAGGGGAATTGACACTCATCTAAAACACAATGATAAATCATTAAATCTGCAAAACTATCAGATACCAATCACCTGTTCATCTTTCTTTTTAGTAGCAATATACAATCACTTCTTTTTAGGATATTCAAACACAAAAGTGGATCTCCAGGTCAGTTGTTAATTTTGTTTTGGGAATCTCAAAAAAGTTGTATGGGACATTCATTTGCAAGACATGCAGGCAAAGAAACTACTGTAGTTCTTAAACGCGTGAGATATACTTTTCAACTCATTTGTCTTCCTCCTGAGAAAGATTGAGAAATAAATCTAAATGGTATTCTTTTGATGTTTGTTTTCTGGAGTTTCGCCTCAATAAATCTTTGCCATTTTGGCTCTACAGCACTTGATCGTGTTGAACAGCAGCTGAAGCAAATGAGCTGAACACGACACTGCATCAGGCAACTCCCAGAGAGCCAAGCAAGGGAGGAAGCATGTCGAACAGCCTCCTCATCAAAGCCAGCAGAAAGCCCCTGAGCCCGGAGTTCAAGGTTGGGGATCAAAAGGGCAAGTTGAGGTTCTGTCTGATGCCATGAATAAAAGATCCAGTTCTGGCAAATTTTTGTTCCCCTTTTCACTATATGATTTGAAGTACTTTTCCTCCCTCCTTATGGAGGAATAATTACATCTGGCTTTTTGTTTTTAAAGAATCGTTTTGCTCTGCCATGCTCTCTGGTTTTGAGAGCAACTGTAGCACACACAGATGGTGCAACCTTTTGATGAATGAGAAAAATAAAATAGAAAATAACAAAAGATCAAAGTAACCCCCTCCCAAAAAAGAGGATCAAACTAATATCTTAGATTTTTTTTTGTTAAATTTAAATTTGTTAAGTTAAATTGAAAAAGAAGTACAAAATATTTCCTTTGACAAGTCCTAAAAGTAGATAAAGAGAACCCACTTAAACCAATGCCACAAAAATATTATACTTGTTCATTATCCCTTTTTGATTGACAGCGAAATGAGCAAATCAGCGATCTTTTGGTGTAAACATCCGTGGGAGCATTTCATTTTAATTTTTTTAAAGACTTTCCTAATCCTCTTAGTGGCATTTTCTTTGTTGCTGCACATAGTGGCAGACAGTTTGAATGTTGTGGACCGGATTTTGGCAAAGCCATTTGATAGTCTTCCTTACGAATAAAAACTGCAGGGCAGATCAACTCCTCAGATTAATTTGGTGCAAAAGTTGGGGAAAAGTAACAGGTCTTTTCAGCTGTCCTGGTATGACAAAGTGAGCTGGTTGACTGGAAGTGCTTTTACAAATAAAATGTACTGTTGATGAAACCATCTCAGGGATGTGTTGTCTGGTCAAAAGTGGGTTTTGGGGATCTGTCCAACTTTGACAGGGCATACAAAAGGCATGAAAAAAGCAATGAACATGTGAGTGCATGTGCAAGGTTAAGTTGCCTGGGCAGAGTCAGGGTTGAGCATGCAATCAATGAAGGCGCTCGCATTCAAGTGGCAAAACATAATGAAGCAGTTAAACAAAACAGAGCTTTCTTAAACCGCCTTATTGATGTGACTTCCTTGCTTGGCCGTCAGGAGCTATCATTTAGGGGGCATGATGAGAGTGTTGATTCATCCAACAAGGGGAATTACAGAGTTTAATGAAACATTAGCTAAATATGACTCTGTCCTGGCCACACAATTCCAGTCATCAGCTGTGTTTTCTGGTATGTCCCATGCAATCCAGAATGACTTGATCTCTGCTCTTTCAGCCACTGTTCCTGATGAGATCAAAGATGAAATCCAGGCTGCTCCCTTTTTTGCATGGCAGGTGGATGAAACAACTGATATAGCTTGCCATGCTCAACTCTGGCATTGTTCACTATGTGGATAGGACAGGTACAATTCAGGAGTGCTTTGTTGGATTTTTTGATGTTTCTGGGGGAAGAGATGCTCAGTCTGTTTTTGAAGTCTTGAATGAGAACATGCAGGGCTACAATTTCAGGGAAAAACTTGTGGCGCAAACCTATGATGGGGCTGCTGTCATGGCTTCAGCTCTCAATGGTTTGCAGGCCAAAGTTAAAGCAATAGCCCCCAGTGCAATGTTCGTGCATTGCTATGCACACAGACTGAATCTGGTTCTGTCTCAGGGGGCTAAATGCTTATCTGAGTGCAGAATATTTTTTGCATCACTCTCTGGGTTTGCCACATTTTTCTCAAAATCCACAAAGAGGATGTCTTTTCTTGAGTCTGCAGGCTGCTCAAGGTTGCCCAGAAATGCTCCTACTCAATGGAATTACACATCACGGATAGTGAGCACTGTGGCAAACAATTATGATGCCCTCCTGCAAACTTTTGAGATGATCATTGCTGATCATTGATGATAAGTCCATGGATGATGACACATTAGACTGTGCCAAAGGCCTTCTGATGAAACTGGAGGATTTTGAGTTTGTGTTCATGTTGTACACATATGAACAAATCTTCTCTGAGACTGATGTGGTGTTTGCCATTGTCCAGCAGAGAGCTATGGATGTTCTGTACTGCAAGAAAAGAATTGAGTCTCTTCTTGCTTTTGTCAAAGAGAAGAGGTCAGAGGGGGCTTTCCAAGCTGTTTATGCCAAAGCAGCAGATCTCACATCAGACCCACAAACTAATCCCATGAGAAAACGTTGTCTGTCACAACTACAGGATCCCAAGGAGTGCTACAGAAATCTGTACATGGCCATCCTAGACAATCTCACAGAGCAGCTACCTCGGCGTTTTGCAAATTTGGAAAGTGTGCGCTTCTTGGAATTGGTCAATCCCGGGAAATTTGATGAGATGAGACAAGTGTTTCCAGAGGAGGTATTTCAGAGTGTGCTGAAAAGTTTTGGCCAGTTCTTTGATTCAGGGAGACTGAGGTCTGAACTTCAAGTCCTATATTCAAACCAGGACTTGCAGGGCAACAGGGGAAAGCTATGTGATTTCTTGCTGTTTCTGAAAGACATGGAGTTGGACAGTGCAATGCCTCAGGTGTACAAACTATTGTCATGAGTGGCAACGATTGGAGCTACATCTGCAGGTGTAGAGAGGAGCTTCTTCTGTTTAAAGCGGCTCAAGTCTTACACCCGCAACACCATGGGCCAGGGCGGTTTAAGCAGCCTAGCTCTGCTGGCCATTGAGAGGACACTAGTCAAGTCCCTGGAAAAGACGCCTTGTTGGTACGATAGGGTCACAGATCATTTTCTTGAAAAGGAACGGAGGGTAGAATTTACGTATAAATAAACCGACACATTTTATGATGTAGGCCGAAACTGAGCTTCCCCTCCTTGAAAGACCAGCATCCGCCACTGATCTCCACAATACACAGTGCTAGTGGCACATTGCTTTCCCCTTGAATCGCTTGATGGTTTGCCAGAATCTTTTCAGAGCCAACTAATGTCACTTCCCAAGGTCTCACCAAACTCCTCCCACACACAGGTTTTTGCCTTAGCGATGACTGAATCCGCAGATCGCTTGGCCTGTCAGTAGGGAGACACTACCAGGAGCTTTTGCTCCAGACAACATAGCTCCTAGGATCATTCAAGCACGCAAACTCCTCCACCACGATAAGGTGGTGATCCATGGAGAGGAAATATGTAATATTGGATCATTTTCCTCAATAAACAAATGACCAAGTATAATATTTTTGTGTCATTTGTTTAACTGGGTTCTCTTTATCTACTTTTAGGATATTTTAGGTCATATTTAGAAATATAGAAAATTCTAAAGCGTTCACAATATATATATATCCATCCATCCATTTTCTAAGCCGCTTCTCCGTCAGGGTCGCGGGGGGATGCTGGAGCCTATATATATATATATATATATATATATATATATATATATATATATATATATATATATATATATATATATATATATATATATATATATATATATATATATATATATATATATATATATACAGCTCAAAAAAATAACGGGAACACTCAAATAACACATCCTAGATCTGAATGAATGAAATATTCCCATTGAATACTTTGTTCTGTGCAAAGTTGTATGTGCTGACAACAATTTCACACAAAAATCATCAATGGAAATCAAATTTATTAACCAATGGAGGCCTGGATTTGGAGTCACACACAAAATTAAAGTGGAAAAACACACTACAGGCTGATCCCACTTTGATGTAATGTCCTTAAAACAAGTCAAAATGAGGCTCAGTATTGTGTGTGGCCTCCACGTGCCTGTATGACCTCCCTGCAACGCCTGGGCATGCTCCTGATGTGGTGGTGGATGGTCTCCTGAGGGATTTCCTCTCAGACCTGGACTAAAGCATCCACCAAGTCCTGGACATTCTGTGGTGCAATGTGGCGTTGGTGGATGGAGCGAGACATGATGTCCCAGATATGCTCAATCGGATTCAGGTCTGGGGAACGGGTGAGCCAGTCCATAGCTTCAATGCCTTCATCTTGCAGGAACTGCTAACACACTCCAGCCACATGAGGTCTAGCATTGTCCTGCATTAGGAGGAACCCAGGGCCAACCGCACCAGCATATGGTCTCACAAGGGGTCTGAGGATCTCATCTCGTTACCTAATGGCAGTCAGGCTACCTCTGGTGAGCACATGGAGGGCTGTGCGGCCCTCCAAAGAAATGCCACCCCACACCATTACTGACCCACTGCCAAACCGGTCATGCTGAAGGATGTTGCAGGCAGCAGATCGCTCTCCACGGCGTCTCCAGACTCGGTCACGTCTGTCACATGTGCTCAGTGTGAACCTGCTTTCATCTGTGAAGAGCACAGGGCGCCAGTGGTGAATTGGCCAATCCTGGTGTTCTCTGGCAAATGCCAAGCGTCCTGCACGGTGTTGGGCTGCGAGCACAACCCCCATCTGTGGACGTCGGGCCCTCATACCATCCTCATGGAGTCGGGTTCTAACCGTATGTGCAGACACATGCGCATTTATGGCCTGCTGGAAGTCATTTTGCAGGGCTCTAGCAGTGCTCCTCCTGTTCCTCCTTGCACAAAGGCGGAGGTAGCGGTCCTGCTGCTGGGTTGTTGCCCTCCTACAGTCTCCTCCACGTCTCCTGGTGTACTGGCCTGTCTCCTGGTAGCGCCTCCAGCCTCTGGACACTACGCTGACAGACACAGCAAACCTTCTTGCCACAGCTCGCATTGATGTGCCATCCTGGATGAGCTGCACTACCTGAGCCACTTGTGTGGGTTGTAGAGTCCGTCTCATGCTACCATGAGTGTGAAAGCACCACCAACATTCAAAAGTGACCAAAACATCAGCCAGAAAGCAGAAAGGTACTGAGAAGTGGTCTGTGGTCCCCACCTGCAGAACCACTCCTTTATTGAGTGTGTCTTGCTAATTGCCAATAATTTCCACCTGTTGTCTGTTCCATTTGCACAACAGCTGTGAAATTGATTGTCAATCAGTGTTGCTTCCTAAGTGGACGGTTTGATTTCACAGAAGTTTGATTTACTTGGAGTTATATCGTGTTGTTTAAGTGTTCCCTTTATTTTTTTGAGCAATATATATATATATATATGTAGTCAGCTAATGACAATGACTCTCAACATGGTGTACATAATGCATGAAAATGAAATAGCCTTATAGCCTAGACCATCTTTGTGGAAAGCAACAATTCTATTTCTCCCATCTTCAGAGAGTTCTTTACCGTGAGGTGCCATGTTGAATATCCAGTGGCCAGTATGAGAGAATTTTACCTAAAACACCAAATTTAACAGCCCTGCTTCCCATTCAGACCTGGAACCTTGTAACTCTATCGAGTCACATGACACCAGGCAGGGACAACGACACAATTGGGCACAATTTGGACATATTCACTGTGAGGTGGACTCACTTGTGTTGCCAGCTATTTAGACATTAATGGCTGTGTGTTGAGTTATTTTCAGTGGACAGTAAATCTGTACTGCTATACAAGCTGTACACAGACTACTTTAAGTTATATGCAAGTTTCATTTCTATAGCGTAGAAAAGATATAATAAAATATTTGCAGAAATGTGAGGGGTGTACTCACTTTTGTGAGATACTGTATATATATATATATATATATATATATATATATATATATATATATACATCTACACATATAAAAGGGCACTTTTATATAACTCCTGGTTGAATTATCACCTTGCGAATCTTGACGGACAGTTGGCATTTACATGAGGACATTATCCCGGCTACACACTACAGTAAAAGTGATCTACACTGACTATGGTGTCATGCCCCTCAGTGATTTTCTGATGGTAGGCATGGACTTACCATGACCACCACTAGGCCACTGTACGTGTAAGTCAACACTATGCAAGTATACATGACATGTATCACCAAGTAACTGTACATAAAAATGTCTCTAAGCAATTAAGCAACACATTGAATTTACTGCTAAAGCAGAGGTATCTGTCCAAATCTATTAACATCTTCAATCGACTCATTTGGGAAATCTGGCTGCTGATTTATCTTTCAACAACATACAGCATATCTCTATTATCCCAGGACATCCCTTATTAATAAATATAGCAGTTTATACAGTGCACAATGTGCACATAAACTTTTTCACTTCGTTTTTTGGCACACATCACTATAGAGGCTTAAAAACTGTGAGTTTGACAAAGGTTTCCACCAAGCAACTGAAAAGAGAATTTATTTCAAGTTAACTGTACATAGAAGTTACGGAAAGATCGGTTCGGTGGCTTAATGGTTAACGCGTCTGACTGTGGATCAAGACATCCGAGGTTCAACTCCCATTAAGTCTGTTGCATAATTTTTTGGGGGGCAGTCGTGGGCTGGAGGTTAGGGAACTGGCCCTGTGACCGGAAGGTTGCAGGTTCGATCCCCAGTGGCAACATGTCCTTGAGCAAGACACCTAACCCCCAATTGCTCCCCAGGCGCCGTGCAAGTGTGCTCACTGCCCCCTAGTGTGTGCGTATGTGGTGTTTCACTTCACGGATGGCTTAAATGCAGAGGTGGAATTTCCCCGTTTGTGGGATTAAAAAATTGTCACTTAACTTATCACTAGTTGACTTGACACAGAAGTACTCACTACTCCTGAGGAGCTGAACATTTATAGAAACAGTTATATGTAAAGCATAACAGTTTACATTTTTATTATCACATTACAGTTGTTCACTTAATAACAGTTAACATGTCTCTCTAACAGGGCAATATTAATTACACATTATGTGTATTCCTCTATATAAACGATTTGCCTCAGTTGTTGAGTGTAATTTGCATGCACAAGCTGAACAGCTGAATGTGCAGCTTCTATTGTGAATCTGAGCAGCCTGACAGAAGGCCAGGAAGCGCCATGAACAGTCTGTCAAAGCCTCAGTTCATGTAAATATGAGACTGATGGATAAAGATCTCTGTGCTGAAGGAGTGAGATCCATCATCACCTACACAGGTCAGATTTCATCCAGAAACAGCTCTGTAAGCTTTATTGTTTATTCATAAAGATTTTTTTCTGAGGCCACTGTTACTGAACTGCTTCTAGCTGCAAGTTTCCAAGTTCTCAGTCAGCTGTCTGTAATTTTAATAAAGCATTACTGGCTGTGTGACAAGCCTGTAAATGGTGTGACAGGCCTTTTAAATGATGACTATTGTGATTCGTTTCTAAATAAATCACTGAAAGGACTGTTGGGTTTTTCTTTGCACTTTACAGTGGATATAGATTCGTATAGCTTTTAGAGTGTAAAAAAGAAGTAAAGTGAGCTGTTGGCTTGTAATCCCAATGCAGTCCAAGAGGAGAAATTAGTAATGGATTACTTTTGGAGTACCTATTCCAACTCCAGTAGCTCTGCATAGAAGTTGGCTAGGTATGTGCATGGATGTAAGCTGTACATATTTACTACTAGGCAGATGTATGAAGAACTTGCATCTAAACAACTGTAAAGAAGTTACCATTCTCCCATGAATTCTACTCATATTATTTTTTCATTTTTTAAATTTGTTTCAGTGCCAATAAAAATGAGAAACAACTGTAGTTTGAGGACAAATATCTCCACTTACCAGTAGTAAAAACATAATGAGCACTCATTTATGACTCACCTAGTATCCACTAGCAATGATCTATTCCACTTAAAGTTGTTTAAAGCGTAGCATTTACCCACAATTCAACCTCTGGGCTCAGCTATCTACACGAATGAAGCACGGTCACTCAAGCAACTCCGACATTTGCAAGGAGAGAGAAGGAGATAAAAAGTTAATCACCATTCTAAGAGAACAGTACGTGTTAGCAGGCATGTTACAGCTGCTGCTTGTCGGCTGCATGACAACCATGCAGCTGACATTATGCTTTAAGAGCATAATACAACAATGTACCTGCCTAATACCAGAACAAAGCTACAGATTATTTGGTGACAGACTTTCTACACATGCTTTATTGACCTAGGATAAAACCCCAAAGTAAATTATTAAAGGAGAAGGCTTACACTTGTAATTGTTTAGACTTTGTGTCTAGCTTTGTGTATGTGAATTGGGCTTTGTGCTCCTACCAGTACTGAGATTATTAAAATACTCTTGTGTTAGATTCATTAGTTGATAAAAGCAATGTGTCTGTAAGCCTGTAGCCTTTTGGATGTTTTTTTTTTTTTAGTTTTACTTTCCTTTAATAATTTAGCTTATATAATGTCATAATAGAGGGCAGCACTCTTGAAAATAAAGATGTCAGAATGTGTTCTTTGGAAGTGATGCTACAAAGAATGACATTTATTTCCCTAAGGAACCTTGGATGGTTCTTTAAAACCTGAATTGAAACCACTCAAATCAAAAGGGGCTCTTCAGGGAACCAAAAGTGGTACCTCTATGGCACTATTCCAAAGAACCATTTTTGCCACCTGTGTTTTTAAGAGGGAAGGGCAGGGAAATGCTGCTTGCTGATGTGAGATCTGAAATAAAATGAGATATTAAAGAATTAGACGTGAAAAGTCCTTTATGTAGTAGCACCATTCTGCATTTGGTTCATTCCCATTTTTCCACAAATTAATTTTCATGCTGTTGGGCTGACAACGCTCACAGGAAAAGCCCTCGAGATTAAATGTAGTATCATCTATACCTTATGCTCATAAAAATTCCTAAATGGTTCTGGCTGTAGGAAGATCTTTTAAAAATGAGAACATTTCCTGTACAAAGTGTGTTCAACCACTGGTACTGGAGGCCCAAAGCACTTGTAGTGCTTTTCCTGCTTTAACATAACATTTACACATCAACTCAGTAAGATCTTGTTAATAGACATACCCAGTATAAATATTGTTATATAATATATCAGATGACATGTATCAGTATTGTCAGACACTGTACTGTGCAAAAGTTGAAGATCCCTTCATTTATTTAATTTCCAGTCAAAACGGCACTTAAGAAGATATTTCAAAGGATATTAGATATATGATCATTTTATTTGCATAAGCAAGAGGAAAGTCAAAGCTAGTCTCCCAGCATCAGATAAACAGATAAAAGCTGTCATCTTTTCTAGGAGTTGTTCCCTGTACAATGACAATAAAGCATCTTGAATTTGAGAGACAGGAGAAAATCAAGCTTCAATCTTGCTTCAGCTCTGAAAACTCAACACTTACATGAGTAGGTACATGAAAAACACTGGAAACAGTTCACTTATTCGACATCATTGCATATCTAAAAAAAAAACCTGATCAGACCTTTTAAAGCAAGGAAAGTGTGTCCTTCAGGCCCCACTGGCCTGCATACTTTGCTGTACTGTAGAGCAGTGGTTTCCCACCATGATCCTGTAGGACCCCGTGCCCTGCACATTTTAGTGTTTACCTCAGCTTCCACCACACCTGATCCAACTAATCTGCTAATTACTAAGCCTTTCCTAAGTTGAAGTAGATGTGATTTGTCAGAAAACACAAACATGTGCTGAGCAAGGGGTCCTCCAGGATCAGGGTTGGGAACTACTGTTGTAGAGTGTTGGGTTGCACCACTTTAAAGATTTTTCGACTGAAAGCTTTTTTAGAGAACCAGAAACTGTTCTTCGGTACACCACTCCAAAGAATTCTTCTTGGCACCTTCACGTTAAAGACTGTAGAGAACAGAGCAGTAGCTTTTGCACTTTCTATTTCAGAGAGTATGCACTGATACTCCTCCAGGCAAAAGCCATCACAACCTGATCACTTCGCTGAGAATCTTCAGACTGTATTTCACCTCCCATCCAAGCCTCTCTCAATAAACTCTGGCCCTTTTATAAAGGCTGTAGAAGCTCTGAGTTTAGCAACACTAAAACTGTAAGTCTGACAGGTTTCCTGACTTCAACTCTTTCTGAGCTGTGTGTGTGTGCATCGCTGTTGTGAAGAGATCAAAAGTACAAAAGTACACACACACATACACACATACATATGTGTATACATCACTGTTTTTCAGTTTTTAACATAGTTTGAAAACACCTTTTACATTGTGTGTAAATTTCATCATGAACGGACAAAAACAATGGCTTAAAATTACTTGGAAAAATGTCTGGTTCCATTGACTTACATTAAAACTAAAGCATGTTTTTTCCTTTTCCTGTAAAGTTACCATTTTGGGGATGCGAGGTTTTGTTCTGACAACAGTGATATATATACACACACACACACATATATATATATAAACACATGTGTGTGTTTGTGTGTGTATGTGTATGTGTATTTATCCAGAAACATGCACAAAAAAGGCTATTATTATTTATTGTTATTAATATTAACAAAAGCCTTTATTTAAAGTACAATGATTACAAAAAAAAACTAAATCTTAATCGTGCATAAATATTTTTTCTCAAATCTGTGTGCACCACAATTGTTTATTTTATTTATTACTTTGTGCAACCTGCTTTTCTGAAGATAACAGCTCTGAGTCTTCTACTGTAATGTTTAATGAGACTAGAGAACACATGGCAAAGTTTCTGAGAATGTTTCTCCACATAAGATCTCTCTAAAACCTGGTCCACACTTTGATGTCTCTCCTATTCAGCCCATGGGGTTTAGGTCAGGGGAATGGGGTGGCAATGGCAAAACCTTAGTTCTGTGGTTAGTGAACCATTTTTCTGTTGATTTTAATGTGTTTTGTCCTGCTGGAAGATCCAAACTATGGGCCAGTTTAAGCTTCCTGGCTGAGACAGTCAGATTTTGATTTTATTTCTGCTGGTACTTATTGGAATGTGATACTATGTACCCAAAGCAATTATCCAGGGCCTTTGGAAGAAAAAGAGTCCCACAACATCACGGATCTACTACCATATTTCACAGTGTGGATAATGTTTTTTTTCTGTATGGCTGTCTTTGTGTCCATGCCAGACTCACATCTGGTGTTTGCTGCCACCTCTATTTTGGTCTCACCTGAACATAGAACACAGTCCCACTGAAAGTTCAGGAACATCTGGTAAACTGAGTTCCTTGTTCCTTGACAGCAGAGACTTTCTTCAGCTCCCCAAACAATTTGTGGTTATGTCTGCAATTTTACATCTGTGATCCTTGGAGATTATTTGTCAACTTGAACCATCCTCCTCACTGTACATGGGGTCAGTATAGACAAAGGTTCTCTTTCTAGGAGATTCTTAACATATCCAGTTGTTTTAAGCTTCTTAATTATTTCCTTGATGGTGGAAATGGTCATTTTACCTGTTTAGCTATATTCTTGTAGCCATTTCCTGATTTGTGCAGCTCATCAACTGTTTTCTCATCTTTTTTATAGTGAGGGGTGAGTAAGGGAATTAGGCCTGTGTTTCACCTAGTCTAGTATACACTATACTGCCAAAAGTATTCGCCTATCCGCCTCCACCCACATATGAAATTGAGTGACATGCCATTCTTAATCTATAGGGTTTAATATGATGTCGACACACCCTTTGCATCTTTAACTCTTCTGGGAAGGCTTTCCACAAGGCTTATGAATGTGTTTATGGGAATTTTTGATGATTCTTCCAGAAGTGCATTTGTGAGGTCAGACACTGATGTTGGACGAGAAGGCCTGGATCGCAGTCTCCGCTATAATTCATCCCAAAGGTGTTATATTGGGTTGAGGTCAGGACTCTGTGCAGGCCACTCAAGTTCTTCCACACCAAACTCGCTCATCCATGTCTTTATGGAACTTGCTTTGTGCACTGGTGTACAGTCATGTTGGAACAGGAAGGAGCCGTCCCCAAACTGTGCCCACAAAGTTGGGAGCATGAAATTATCCAAAATTTTTTTGTCTGCTGATGCATTAAGAGTTCCTTTCACTGGAACTAAGGGACCGAGCCCAACTCCTGAAAATCAACCCCACACCATAATCCCCCCTCCACCAAACTTTACACTTGGCACAATGCAGTCAGACAAGTACTGTTTTCCTGGCAGCCACCAAACTTGTCCAGATGGAGAAGCGTGATTCGTCACTCCAGAGAACACTTCACAACTGCTCTAGAGTCCAGTGGCAGCGCTTTACACTACTGCAATCGACGCTTTGCATTGTGCTTAGTGATGTAAGGCTTGGAGGCAGCTGCTCAGATATGGAAACCCATTCCATGAAGCTCTCTACACACTGCTCTTCAGCTAATCTGAAGGCCACATGAAGTTTGGAGGTCTAAAGTGATTGACTCTGCAGAAAGTTGGGGATCTCTGCACACTATGCTTCTCAGCATCCGCTGACCCCGTTCTGTCATTTTACGTAGGGTACCACTTTGTGGTTGAGTTGCAGTCGCTTCCACTTTGTTATAATACCACTAACAGTTGACTGTGGAATATTTAGTAGTGAGGAAATTTCACGACTGGACTTGTTGCACAGATGGCATCCCATCACGGTACCATGCTGGAATTCACTGAGCTCCTGAAAGCGACCCACTCTTTCATTAATGTTTGTAGAGGCAGTCTGCAGGCCTAGGCTCTTGGTTTTATATACCCGTGGCCAAGGAAGTGATTAGTACACCTGAATTCAATTATTTGGATGCGTGAATGAATCCTTTTAAAAATATCATGTATATATATTTAAGCAATAGAACATGATGGGGAATGTGTTATTGTGAAATATCATTGTGATAACACATGACATCAAGTGTTCTATTGCTTAAATACAACAGTTAAATAAATAAAGTAAAAAACAAATAAACTGGGCTGTGAACGTGGCATTTAATATGTTTTAATGTTAGCAGTTCCTTCCACCAAATTATAGCTCTTTAACAAGCAACTTTTTGCTATGTCAGAGTAACGAGGACCGCTCACTCACTGCACAGCCAGCAGGTCGTTCTCCAACTCTTTACACAGACCAATTAACAGTTTCAGTGTAGTCTCATCTTCAGAGTCTGACCAAGTCGTCTGTCGGTCAAATGTGATGTTAAAAGTAACCATTTTTCATTTGTGGCAAAATATGAAGTAAAAACAATCAAATGGCTTGAGCGTCTCCTACAGCTGTCAAACTTGTTATCAGTGGCTTCTCAGCGTAGTGATACAATGTTTGTGAAAAACCTGTGATGTTACGGCAAAATATAAGCACGATCAGAACACTTCTCAACCAATCAGCTTGCATATATACATAATCATGAGGGGGGTTAGGAAGGATAAATATACATCTTTGTATGCTTCAGTCTTAGTCTAAAAAACATTTGATATGCTTTGGCTGCTGACTAGAATCTGGCTTTGGTTACTAGCTAAGTTACATTTTCATGGAATCTGATTTTCATGGAAGTTCTCCTAACATAATCTTGAGAGGAAAAAGAAAAACAATAGAACACAGAGTGACCTTTCCTTGGTATATATATAAGTTGCTCTATCCTTACATCCTGGTACTAAGCATAAGACTGTCAGTGACTCAGGTATGACCACACTAGCAGCATCAGTGAAATCTACTCACACAGTCTGCAACCCAATTGAGTCTCGTTCTACTGTAGGAGACTAAAGCCGTCCTCATTACCTGCCCTCTGAAATATAAACAGAAGAAGAAGGTGTGCTGTAGAATTATGGCAGTCAGGAGGAGAAAGGGAATAATGAGGAAATGTGAGGATCATTTTTATCAGCTCTGCCTTATGCTAGCCTCATTTGATCCACTGCTAATGAGAGAGAAAATGATATATTTAAAAAGAGAAAGAGAGATGGAAATAACTAAAAAAAAATGAAATGATGTAATATATTCTTAGCATATATAAACAGAATATATGTATTTGTTATCAAAAAAAGAGAGAAAGAGAGAGAGAGCACATTAATGAGAAAAATAAAGAAACTTCATTAAACCATGTTTTTACACAAATGCATATAAATAATGAGAATGTGTAGAATGGAACAAAATAAAAATGCAAAGAAAGAAAACACAATATAGAGAGAAACAAAAAAAGAACAAAAGAGAAAGAAAGAAGGCTTCACATGCTGGGGGGAGTGGGGGCGGGGGAGGATTTTATCTGGAACTTGCTATAACCGCGACATAATTCATTATCCAATTTACTGCTTCTGCTGTGTGATTTTGACTCAAGGTGCCAAGGTTCATTATTACAGAGTCAGAGAGAGGAAGAGAGATAATTACACCTATATATCCCCTGAGTCCAATCTGCAGAGCAACACTCACTTTTAGTGATCACTGCATACAATACAGCACAGTAATCTACAGAATTTCAGAGCCACTCAGATGCTCATTACTGTCCATAATAAAACCACATTATTTTTAATAGAAAACAAAAAGTAGTTATGTTTACTACAAATATAATCAAACACATGCTACAACCACTTCATATCCTACACAGTAAACAACAGTGCACCATATTTAGCAACTGGACAATCTGTTGTTTGCTTTTCGTCACAGCAGGTATTACCTCCTCACACATATAATGTCACACTGCTTAATTTTTAAACCTCATCTCCACACTCAGGCTGAACATAACACATCAGTAACACATTAAACTGTCTTTTAAATCACAACCATTTGGGAAGCATGTGAAATGGTTTGTTTTGTATTTTGACCCAAAAGTTGCATTTTGCTCACAGAGCGATTTGCTTGAGTGCAATTGGTGATGCCAGCAACAATGGATTTTTCATGTGAAAGCTAAAGTTTAGTAGTACAGTATTTTGTGGCATCTATTTTGCAAATAAAAAAAAGGATTGTGAATAAAAGTGAGAGAGACACAGCACATTAGCTCTGCTTACAGATTCTCATGCACTCAACAAGAAACCTCGGCCCAGGCCCAAGGATTATGTTATGCTCTTGAGACAGTCTTCATTATTTCCTTAAATATGCTGTTAGATCATCTATTGCTCACAAAATAAACATCACAAGATATACACTACTGTCCAAAAATTTGGACAAGCATGTTCAATAGTTTGGAAGCAGTTCAAAAGTTTGAAATCTATGTTCAAAAATGTACAATTTAAAAGTTTGGATTCATGGTTTAACAGTTTTTAATCACTATTTAAAAATCTGGATTTACTGTTTAAAAGTTAGGCATCACTGTTCAACTGTTTGATGTCACAGTTTAGAAGTTCTGAATCGCTGTTTAAAAGTTTGAATTCATGGTTCAAAAGTTTTAAATCCATTCAAAAGCTTGGAATTACAATTTAAAATTAAAATAAAAAAATTAAGACAATCATTCAAAAACGTGGACTTACTGTTCAAAGGTTTTCAATCACTGTTTAAAGTTTGGAACCATCATTATAATGTTTTAATTCATGGTTCAAAAGTTTTATATCCATTCAAAAGCTTGGAATCAAAAGTTTGAAACGTTCAAAATTTGGACTCACTGGTCAAAAGTTTGAGATGATTCTTCAGAAATTTTGAATAACTGTTCAAAACCTTGAAATTGCGGTTCAAAGGTATGGGATCATAGCTTCAATGTTTTTGCAATTATAGCACAAAAAATGCCTTCTAATAACTCAGTGATTAAGAAAGCCATGTATCCTCAACAATGAATGTGTAATACATATAGATTTCAGATACCTGACATTTGAAAAGTGGTGATCAAATCTTGTGGTGGATAACTTGACAAAAAGTCATGGTAATTAGATAACTAGGGTATGTAATTAGGTAATTACGGCACAGAATTTGTAGCATTTAATAACCAAAAATCCTTGGAATATTAAATAAAATGTCTAAAATACTTCTTTGAGTGTAGTTATAAGATTTAATTCTACACTGTATAAATTATTCTATATGAAGTAACACAAATTATTAATCAGTCTATAGCATGGAAAATCTCATTTTCATTCATTGTTTTTTACCATGGCTCAGAAAGCAACATTTCTCTTATATCTGCCTATTCAGCATACTGCAGTTTAGCCCCACCCATTCACACTGAAGTTGTAGGAGGAGTGTTTCAGCCTTGACTGCTGAAAAGTAGGAGCCACTGGGCAGCCAATCAGAGAAGATGTTATTTATATGTTATTGTTATTTACAAAATATATATATATATATATATATATATATGAATTTACATTTTTGAACTGTAATATATTAATTGTTTATTGTACATATTAACAACAGATTTAACTGCTATTGTAGTTTAATTCACTGAACTACCTGAAGATGTGTGTGTGTGTGAGAGAGAGAGAGAGAGAGAGAGAGAGAGAGAGAGAGAGAGGTTAAAGTAAAGTTGTTGGAGACCAGTAGGGAAAGGAGCCAGTGTGAATTTGATAAACACTATATTAATGAGCTGACGCAAGGAATACTCTGTCACCACAACCAACACACACATCCAATTCCTGTTGAATGATATTCAACACACACAGACACACACACACACACACTCTCTCTCTCTCTCTCTCTCTCTCTCTCTCCCTCCTGATGGAAATGCCACTCTTGATCTCCCCATCTGGTGGAAATAAATTAAGAAAAACAGCATTCGTCTGCTCAGGGCCAGATAAAGATCCCTCCTGTCTCCTTCAGAGCCTGCCGGCACCCCCCTACACCCACACAAATACACAGATCAGCAGTGATTATACTCTCTCCATGTTCACCCTGCATCCTCCGCTCTAGTCCTGCACTTGTCTGTCTCGTTCTCAGTGTGCTGTTGTTCTACAGCAGCTTTGTGCTGCAGTGAAGAGAAGAACATCAGTCAAGGTCTGCCAAAGCAATTACACCAGCAGCAGAGTACAGCCTGCTTCTGCACCCGTAATTAGAACGCCAGACCAAAAGCACACATCCCTGAAATTAATAATGAGAAAAGGTCTGTCTATAGCTACGTTTTCACTCAATGGATTTTTTGTCAAAAATATTCTCATGCTTCAAGAAGTTTGGCAAGGTTGCATATGGAAATAGACATTGTCAGCAATATTTCATGAACATCCACAAAACAGTTTTTTTCTGTTCAAATTAAGCAATGTTTAGAGTGACCTGCAATGTTGCAAAAGCCTTGTTGGAAACCACTGCAAAAAGAATGCTTTAATTATGCATAATATTTTGTGTCAAATGCCTCTGAAACACAAACATCATGGTAGAGATGTAGAGCTGGACTGAGTAAGTGATGAGCAAGTTTTATAGACCAAAGAAACAAATCTCTCCCATAACAGATGGGAAAACATAATACATTTTGAAAAAATAGGATTCAGAAATGCTGCCACCTTTTTTGGGCTCAAGCTCATTTAAAATGGACTGTGGGAAACTGGAAAAGTGTCTTGTGGTCCGGTGAATCAAAATTTTAAATTCCTTTTGGAAATCATGGACCGTGTGTCCTTTGAGCTAAAGATTACCCAGCTTGTTATCAGTGTACAGTTCGCAAGACAGTATTCATGATGGTATTGGGGTGCATTAGTGTATCTGTGCACCATTAATGCTGAATGATATATACTTTTTGGCAACATACTTCACCATCCAGATGACATCTTTTTCAGGGAAGGCCTTGCTTATTTCTACAAGACAATGACAAACCACAATTTGCATGTATTACAACAGCACTGCTGAGTCATAGGTGTTAAACTGACCTGCATGCAGTCCAGATCTGTCACCACTGAAAACATTTGGCGCATTATGAAATGAAAATATGACAAAGCAGACCCTGAACTGTTGAGCAGCTGAAATCCTATATCAAACAAGAACAGGAAAATATTTCAAATACACAGGGTGATTCAAAACGATATCCTCAGTCTGCAAGGAGATGTGACCCCTGAGTAGAAAGTGTTTTCCGTTCTCCACTTCAATAAGAGTGAATCAGTCCAAACTGGCGTTATGGAAATTGTATTAATTAAATGTATTTACTTTAATGCTCTCCTCTCCTTGGATCACCACCTTACCATGGTGGAGAGGTTTGCGTGCCTACATGATCCTAGGAGCTATACTGTCAGGGGCGAAAGCTCCTGGTAGGGTCTCCCAAGGCAAACAGGTCCTAGGTGATGGGCCAGACAAAGGGTGATCCAAAATCCCCATATGATGAAGACCATCCGGACCCAGTTTCCCTCACCTGGATTAGGGTTACTGGGGCCTCACCCTGGAGCCAGGCCTGGGGGAGGAGCTCCTCAGCAAGTGCCTGGTGGCCAGGCCTTTACCCATGGGTCCCGGCTGGGCTCAGCCTGAATGAGCTACATGGGACCACTCTCTCATGGACCCACCATCTGTGGCAGAGGTGCTTATGGGGATCTGGTGCAATGTTGATCGGCCTGAAGGTGGGGTCCTTGGCACTCTGATCCTCGGCTACTGAAACTGGCTCTCAGAACATGGAACGTGACCTCTCTGGCATGGAAAGAGCCAGAGCTAGTGTATGAGGCTGAGAAATACCAACTAGATATAGTTTGGCTCACCTCAACACATGGCGGGGTCTCTCGAACAGACTCTCTCAAGAGGCGTTGGACTTAACTCCATTCTGGAGTTGTCCAGGGTGAGAGGCGTCAGGCAGGAGTTGGCTTACTCATAGCTCCCCAGCTCAGCGCCTGTACATTGGGGTTTTTCCGGTGGACAAGAGGGTTGTTTCCCTGCACCTTCAGGTCGGGGAAGGGGCTTTGACTGTTGTCTGTGCTTATGCACTGAACGGCAGTTCAGAGTACCCGGCCTTCTTGGAGACCCTGGACTTCAATGCACCCTGTGGGGACTCCATTGTATTGTTGGGTGACTTCAACGCTCACGTGGGCAATGACAGTGAGACCTGGAAGGGTGTGATTGGGAGGAACAGCCTCTCCGATCTGAAACTGAGTGGTGTTTTGTTATTGGAGTTCTGTTCTGTTGGAGGAATTTGGTGAGGGCACTGAGAAAGACTATCGACAGGCACTGAAAAGGTTCTGGCAAACTGCCTGGCGCCTCAGGAAAGGAAAGCAGTTCCCCACCAACACTGTGTACAGTGGGGCAGGGGAGCTGCTGACTTCAACTGGGGATGTCATTAGACGGTGGAAAGAATACTTCAAGGATCTTCTCAATCCCACAAACAATCCTTCCTCAGAGGAGGCAGAGCTTGGAGATCCGTGCAAGAATCCGTCCATCACTCGGGCTGAGGTAGCCAAGGCAGTTGGAAAACTCCTTTGTGGCAGAGCACCGGGGGTGGAAGAGATCCGCCCGGAATACCTGAGGGCTCTGGATGTTGTAGGGCTGTCTTGGCTGACACGCCTCTGCAAATTGTGTGGACATCTGGGGCAGTCCCCCTGGAATGACAGACCAGGGTGGTGGTCCCTCTTTTTAAGAAAGGGGACCAGAGGGTGTGTTCCAACTATCGGGTGATCACACTTCTCAGCCTACCCGATAAGGTCTCTGCAGGCATAATGGAGAAGCGAGTCCAGCCAAGAGTCAAATCTCAGCTATAAGAGGAACAATGTGGGTTTCGCCCTGGTTGTGGAAGACTGGACCAGCTTTTTATCCTCACCAGGGTCCTGGAGCGTGCGTGGGAATTCGCCCAACCATTCCACATATGTTTTGTGGTTTTGGAGAAGGCATTTGACCGTGTCCCTTGGGGGATCCTGTGGGGAGTGCTCTGAGAGTGAGGGGATCATTGTTACGGCCATTCAGTCCCTGTACAAATGGAGCAGAAGCTTGGTACGTATAGCCAGCAGTAAGTGAGATTAGTTTCCAGTTAGGGTTGGACTGTCCGTTGTCACCGATTCTGTTCATAACTTTTATGGACAGAATTTCTTGGTGGGTGTCTGGTATGGTGGCCTCAGGATTTCATGTCTGCTTTTTGCAGATGATGTGGTCCTGTTGGCGGCATCAGGCCGGGACCTTTAGCTCTCTCTGGACCAGTTTGCAGCTGAGTTTGAAGCAGCTGGGATGAAAATCAGCACCGCTAAATCTGAGACCGTGGTCCTCAGTCGGAAAAGGGTGGAATGCTCTGTCCAGGTCAGGAGTGAATTCTTGCCCCAAGTGGAGGAGTTTAAATATCTTGGGATTTTGTTCACGAGTGAAGGAAGGATGGAGCGAGAGGGTGACAGGCGTCTGCAGTAATGCGGACCCTTTACCAGTCCATCATGGTGAAGAGAGAGCTGAGCCAGAAGGTGAAGCTGTCAATTTACCGGTCAATCTATGTTACGACTCTCAACTATTGTCACAAGCTTTGGGTAGTGACCAAAAGAACGAGATTGCGGATGCAAGCGGCCGAAATGAGCTTTCTCTGCAGGGTCGCCGGGCTCTCCCTTAGAGATAGGGTGAGAGGCTCGGAGTAGAGTCACTACTCCTCCACGCTGAGAGAAGCCAGGTCATGTGGTTCGGGCATATGGTAAGGATGGCCTCTAGATGCCTCCCTAGGGAGGTGTTCCAGACATGTCCAACGGGGAGGAGACCCTGGAGAAGACCCAGGACACGTTGGAGGGATTATATCTCTCGACTATCTTGGGAACGCCTCAGTATCCCTCTAGAAGAGCTGGAGGAGGTGGCGGGGGAGAGGGAGGCCTGGGCCTCTCTACTTGCTTGCAGTGTAAGATTGTGTACAGGCAAAAGGTCATTGACATAATTACTTGTCCTCTCACTGATATAAATGCTTAGCTGTCCAGATAGAAAAACATGATGTATCCTCATATAGCAACTGACCTGAACTCCTGCTTTCAACTATTCTAGTTGGGGCATCTCTGATCATGCACATATAGCATGACCTGAAGATGTCCCCATGTACTCACAACCTGGTATGGCTATATTAATAGAAATCTGCCAAAGACTGACAACAGCAGCTGTCAAACCTTCCCTTTTTTGGTATACAGCCAACACCTAGTTTGGGGTATAAGACCCTATGTAGCAGAGACCATCTCAGAGCGTGCTCTGATCTCTTCACTCTCTGGTCTGTAATACTTTCGTTTCTTAAATGAATAACTCTTGCTTATTCAAAACGTGTGATTCGTTCTTTTGTCAGGATTTCCATGACAAAACTTTGGGGATTTCCATGACACTGTGCAGCATGATTTCTGTTGACAGTGAAACTCCAACAGCTCAGAGCATTCGTCGTTTGTTCCACAACACTGGATGATCTCCAAAAATTGCACTGAAAGAGCCATGAGTGCAGCAACACCCGACATGCTCAATCAAGTATGGGATGAATTTGACTATGGCGTTGATGTTGTCCATACAGCTGGAGGAGGTTCATACAGAGCACTTCTCATACTGAGCACTAAAATTACATAATAAACTTTATGCTCACTTAAACCATTTACAATTTACTGCACTTTTCTGTAATGATTTACAAGTGAAGTAAATAATTTTGAAATCAGATGAATCTTTTTGAATGACCCTTTATTTTTATATATTTTAAAATATATTTAAAAAAACAAATCAAATTTCTCAGTTTTAACATTTGATATATTATCTTTGCAGTATTTTCCTTTAAAAATATGGTTTAAATGATTTGCCAATCATTTGCATTTATTTGCATTTTGCACAGTGTCCCATCGCTTTTGGAAATTGGATTGTAGTAAAACAATTACAACAATGCAGTTTTTCTTTTGCTACTAAAAATATGAAGCTAAAAATTATGTATAAAAGTATGTTTTCTTATTGGCTGGGGGAAGTGGCGAGTTGAGCTTCACAACGTTTTGGTAAAGCAAACCAAGCATCTTTGCAGGCCTCATTTTGAGCAGACCTATGTCAGAGACCCATTTGCATATAGCTAGAAAGTAGGCAATAACAATTAACAATGAGTTTACTGCACAGCCCCGTATTTACAGGATACTTTACAGCAGATAGTGAACAATTAGTCGCTCACCTGATACTGAATATTGAATTTTACCTGTCATGGAAATCCTTCCAGAGGCTTTTTGACTTTTTTTAACTCTTTAACTTGCTAAAATATTTGCTTTTTTAGCTTGTGATTGAAATATTAATAATAAATCCACAATCAGTCAGGTAGTAATTGATCTTAACTAGTTGTGTTTGCCATCACAAAGCAAGATTGGCCTTTAAGTGTCTGTGTGAGATGGCTGAGAAACAATAGTCTCACACACCTTCACACACAACCACAATCGCAGCCCAGCCTCCCACCATTTTTTAGAGGACACCGTGGGTCAGGAGAGATGGCAGACAGGACAGAGAGCGAGGAATCGGGTGAAAAGAGAGATGAGAGGGGCAACCGAGCACAGATGATTAAAAGAAAGGAGTGATAAAAATAAACACAGAGTGGAGGATAAGGAAGGCCAGAGAGAGCGAGAGGTGAAAGGAGAGAGGGTAAGGGCATGCGGTCTACAGCATAAGACACATGATTAAAGGAAAAGTCTCAGAGGAATGAGAACTGACAAAGACTCTGAAGAGGCAAACAGAAGCACCAGGAGATAGCACCCACCCAGAACATAGGAATGGGCATTTTTACCTTCAAACATTTATATTTGCATATAGATTGTATCTGAATATGACATAATATCACTAAGAGGGAAGCCATACATGACACTTTAGTTGTTTTCATGTTTTACACCATGAGATTAAATCTATTGCTCCTCTGGTCAAATGACACATTTCGTTGATTTTCTAACTGAAAAGAATTTAACACTAACTTTAAATGGAACAAAATATATTTCAGCAAATTTTAGTGAGCAATTATTGTTTATTTTCTGACATTAACATATTAGATGTAAAAAGATTGTACTCCAAGCAATTTGGAGTATTTCAGTGAAAAATACTGTGCTTATATGATGAAGGAAAAACATTATTTTTTTTTTTTTGCACAACAATATATTTGGGCTCACTTTCAGTCAGTGCTTGGTAAGACTCCCTTTGGCTGAAATTACAACCTCCAGGCATTTCCTATAGCCACCTAAAAGTCTGATTCTATTTGATTTAGGATTTTCACTCCACATCTCCTTGCAGAATGCTTCTAGGTTGTCTTGCATGCACATCATGTTTGAGGTCTAGCCACAGTTTTCAATAATATTCCAGTCAGGGGACAGTAAGGGCCAAAAAAAGCCTGAATCTTTTGTTTCTTGTAGTAGTTCAAGGTTGATTTTGATGTATGTTTGGGATCATTATCCTCCTGTAATATTCCACATCTTATCTTTTGTTACTCTATTTCTGGACTTACTGTGACATATTTGCTTCCAAGATTGGTTATTAGTGGAATCAATTTCTTTTCATTACAATCATCTACCTTGTATACACTACACCTTATAGGTCATGTGTACAATGGGAGCCCATCCACCCTGCTTATCACTGGACAGTTTCTGACCACCGCTGAGCACACCTACTAAAGCTTGCAGCTATCTTCTGAGCTGAATTGTGCTGGACCAATGCCTTTCGGTCCTAACAGATGGGCTACAGTTATTATCTGTTCACCAGAATGGTGAATGTACAAGACCAATGTGTCCAATAAATTGGGCACTGGTTGGTTTAGATGCAGACACTAGACACTGTGGCATATTCCCTTCATACACATATACAGTGCCTACAAGAAAGTATGAGACAGAGTGGAAAAGAGTGGAGAAAACCTCAAAACAGAACTGCATCAGTCCTCCCCCCAACTACATGCCAACAAATATAGCGCACAAGATGCTTGCCTCATGAAATAATAAGAGTGAAGATTAACAAAACAAGACGGGAACAGAGTGTACGGTGTTGTAAGCATGGCCATGGGCTGACTCACGCCATTCTGACACTGTTCCAGCAGCAGCAGCACCGCTGACAGTGCTGAGCTTTTCCTGGGATTGAGGTTAGGAGGTCAGGCTGAAGTGACCCGGAATCAACTTCATCCAAAAGTACAGCTCTGCACAGAAGAGACAGTGTCCCTAATGTTGAGATAATGAGAACACTAAGAGCCGTATATGGCATTGATGCTCAAATGATAAACTACTTTCTAAAAGTTCAATGAAAGCTCAGTTATATACAAATTCTAAATCAGATATTGCTGGTTCTACAAGGAAAGTGACATTCAAAGCTACTCTAAAGAAAAGTAATAAACTGTATAAAAATTAAATTGTGTCATATTTCCTAAAATTGTCATTGTGTCTTTGACAATAGTACATGAGACAGATAATCTGTGAAAAAAATCAGGATCCTTTGGCTACAGCTAGTGCTCCTACTGCAATTTGCATGAATCCACTGCGATCACATCAAAACATCCTATGAGAGCCACGAGGAGTGTCTGACAAAGTGTCAGTCACTGCTTGTGCACATTCTGCGGAAAGCCCCCACGCCTGCGCACCGTCTCTGCCTGCGTATGCTCTCACTTGGTCAAACTCAATATGTTCAGTGAGCGGCTACAGGGAATGCAAACGCAGTGGTGAATAATTACATCCCTCCTTTGCCAGCAACAGTGTACATGACAAAGACACGTACACAGAAGAATAAATTAAGAAAAGCAAGCATAAAAAGAAAAGTTAGACAGAGCCTAAGATAGAACAAGGGTAAACATTTAAGCTATTGGACGTGAAAGGCTTAAAATTTGAAAGCGAGTTAGCCATATTTCTGCTTCAGTTGCCATGGTTGCTAACCTGTGTATGCCCAGCAGCATCCTCTGCAGGGAGGGGCTTTGGAGGCATGGCTGGAGCGCAGTGGAGGAGGAGGGACCTGGAAGTTGTACTATGCTTAGAGTTCGCCAGAATGCAGCTGCTGCAACATTTAAGGTGGAACAGGAAAATTTGAATAGGAAGCTGACAAACGGAAAGCCAGCTTCATCTTCATACTAACATTAGCATATCCATTATCCATTAGCCAGCAAAGCTTCTCTTGGATTGAAATTTAACCACCAGCAGCACTTCAGCTGATACAAACACAAAAAAGAACTTACTGGATCTACACAGCCATAGCTACATGTCTGAGCTACCAGAACCAGAGGACACTGACCTACCCGAGAACCAACCTGTCTGCAACAGAATGGTAGAACCACTGATGCTAATGTGCTGTAGTTTTTATAACATTCTAGTGTGAAGGGACAGGTCATGCTAAGTATGGCTTCAGTGTGTCATCAAGCCACGATTTAAAGCCAGCCCAAAAAGAATGAACACAAAAGTTATGTCAAGACATCTTTTTTTACTTTTATGTTAATGTAGCTAACAAGCTACTGGCAGAGTATGACATATCGTTATATGTATAAAAATGAAAAAAGTACACAGTATAGCTAAAAACAGTTTTGGCAGCCAACTTAAGGCCTCATTTAATCTCTACTTGCTCATAGAGAACAGTGTGTCATACAGTGCTAGAAACCACAAAGGCAAGTCTGTTTGAGATCATTTAACAAAATGATGTGTTTTGAGATGTGAAGTGTGTGATGAATTAGTTAGGCAGTTAGCAAGATGCTAAAAAATGTTAATTAATCATTAGCTTCCATTATTAGTTAGCTTTATTAGCCATGAAGCTCAGGTGCAAAACGAAAGAAGCAAACTGCTTTGGTCAAAGATATCCTGCCTGATCACACATATTGGGAGTAAAGAGAAAATTGTATATATTTGACTTTTCCTTTAAAGTTCCAGTTTTATTCAAGTCTATCTGAAACATCGACTTAGTGGAGCTCTAGAAGGAAGCATGGGAGTCTATAGGAGGGAGAAGAGAGGCAATATTCATACAGGATGGCTGATAAGGTTGCACTTTTCTGTTAAGCATTTAGATGTGTGAAAAAAGCAGTGTTATCCTTTACCCTAGCCTCTGTACCCACTCGTAAGTAATGGGAAAGAGATTTGAAGTTTAAGGGAAGGATAAAATACTGTCTCTTTCACTCCCCACCTCCGTCTCTCTCTTTCTGCCTCTCTCTCTCATGGGGTTAGATGCTTAAAGACTTTTACCGAGGCATTTAAAAAAGTTCTTCATACAAATAGTGCATTAGCAGAGCACACACGCAGACATGTGTGTTAAGATCATAGCGCTTTCTAAGATACACGTAATTGGTTGGATTAACACGGACCATAAAGAGGAAAAGAGAAAAAGACATCTCTTCTTCAGCAGGCTCTCAGGGGCAACTCTTGCTTTATTAAACAATGAATCAATTTCATCCTAAATGGACAGTATCTATATGTACACTGATGCAGCAGTTTGCTTAACTGTATTTTCATATGGAGAGTGATTTTCAGACTGTACTGTCTCCAGCTGTTTCAGCCTTTTCCTCTTTGCTGGATGATAACTGACTTCTCTCTAGAGCTTCCATTTAGCTGTGTTAAACTGTCATCTCTCAAACAACTCTCAACTCAATTCAGAGCTTAGGTTTGGATCCCAGCTGTTCTACATGCCACCGTCCACAAAGCACATAGTATTAGGGCCATTACATACCAAATGGGAAGTTTTACTCCATTAAGTTATTCTCTATTATTATTATTATTATTATTATTATTATTATTATTAGTAGTAGTAGTAGTAGTAGTAGTAGTAGTAGTAGTAGTAGTTGTAGTAGTAGTATTACTGCTACTACTTTATATCATGAAATATTGGTTCAGCTAACCTAACAATGTTAGCAAATTCACTGAATCATAGTACCAATAACGTTATTTCAATAAACATCAGCAAAATAATTGTCAAAAAGATGCTTACATGCCAATAATTGCCAATGATCCAATGATGGGAAGTCGACTGTGTTGGTAGGCTGGGGAGTGGTGTTGGAGTGTAGGCCAGCCACAGCGTCTAGAGGAATCCGTGATGCTCAATGTTAAAACTAATTTTTGTGCCGCAGCCTGTTTTAGTTTAGTAGTGCATGAACCTGAACTTAGTAAGCATTTACATTACACTTGTGCACAGCTGGTGCAACTGACTCCACAAAAATATTTGCTCCTCACATAACAAATGTTGGCATTTGTTAGGCTACTTTCCATACTTTCCAGCTATTACATGTCTGAAGCTTTGATATCTAACTCATGTCCAGTTTGGAGATTTTGTATTGCATGTGACATATTTACACATATTTATCATAACTAAGATAAAATTCCTTTTTTTCTATCTAGCTTGTTAAAATGTTTTTAATACAAAGAAGCATGTTTCGTTTGTCAATTTGCAAAACATTAACAATTAAACTGAAGAGAAAAGCAATATTGTGTAAATATTGGTGTGGGCATATTTCTGACAGTGCTACTTTGGGAATAAAGGCATTTTCCATTAGGGCTTCATGAAATGGACAAGACACTACGTTGCAATCATATTGCTACACACTGCGCTTGCAATACACCCTGCAATATATTCAAAGCACCTTGATAAAGCAAGGTTAAAGGTTGGCCGGCATTATATTTGTTGATCACATAAATGCTTTGACTCAACAAAACATCTAGACAGCACTCATCTAGAACATTTGATGTTGTTCTGTTTGCTTTAAACATGCAATGAAAATAATTGTCAATTATTAACGGTCCATGATTGCAGCCTTTGCAATATCAACGCTGATAATAACAGGGAACAAACAGTATATTAGGCAGCTCTAAACCACACACATTTTTCCAACTTTGTTATGATGGCAGCAATCATCAGCATGCCAACGTTTTAGGTGTAAGCATCTTTTGGCCCAAAGAGTTTCAATATGTACTTTCAACAATTAAAAAATCATTATTTAGGCAGAAACTGCTCCTCACAATGAAGGCAATTTGATGAACATTAAGCTGATGGTGAAGATAAGTATGCCCAAAGAAATAGCATATTACTGAATACCATAGATGAAAGAACTCAAATAGGATATACAATCAGGAATTCTGTCAAAGCAATGAAGATATAAGGAGGATATAAAGCTGTGATACAGAATTGTACATAATATGACAAATTACATGTAAACTACAGGGTTCAAAAAGATTCATCTGATTTCAATATGATTTGTTTCACTTGTAAATCAATACAGAACAATGCAGTAAGTTGTAAATGGTTTAAGTGAGCATAAAGTTTATTTAATTTTACAAGTGCTCAGTATGAACCTCCTCCAGCTGTACAGACAACTTCAACGTGACGATCAAATTCATCCCAGACTCAATTTAGCATGTCTGCTCTCACTGCACTCGTGGCTCTTTCAATGCAATTTCTGACATCATCCAGTGTTGGGAAACCAACGACGAACACTCTGAGCTGCTGGAGGTTCACTTCCGTCAAAAATCACGCTGCACAGTTATGACTGATTCACTCTTATTGAAGTGGAGAACGGAAAGCACTTTCTTCTCAGGGGTTGCATCTTGTCACAGCCATCTTCTGGCTACAGTCAGAAACTCTGTGAACCCCTTTTTCAAGTGGTATGTGATTGGTTCTTAGGCACCTCACGGTTGCAACAAAATGACGCTTTGAAATCAGATAAATGTTTTTGAATCACCCTGTATATCACGGCCAGAATGCCAATTTAGTTAAAAGTAGCAGAGAGTAATGCTTAAATGCCAAAAGAAGACAACTTTTGATGGGCTGTGTAAGTGACTGTACTCAAGGTGGAGTACACGACTTATTAAAAGCTATTCTGCGGAGTGTGGTGAGGCATTCATTGCTGCACAGCCAGCATGTCCAAAAGATGAAGTGGTAGAATTCATACGCTTCTCAAATAGTGGGGCTTTTGTCCTCACAGTTTGGTGGCTTTGCTGTGACCTAGAGGAGCAGCCTACTGGGGACTGGTTACATCTAAACTGGGACAAACTGGAGCAAAAAGTGATAAAATTGCAGAAACACAGAATGGAAAGACATGGCATAATCTAGGTGTCAGCTGGGATCTGTCTGGAACTGACAACTCATGCTTTGTTTCACAGATGCACACTTTTGCCTCACATACACAATTCAGAACACACATGTCAGAAAAACGTAAAAAATTTAAAATGAGCCACAGACAGAGATAGATTTATGATGGATGGAATTCTGGTTTCAGGAGAATTCTTTTCCACTTTTCTCAAACCTCTCTCACATTTCTCACCTTAATCGTTCTGTGGAAAAAACTATAGATATTTTAAAAGCTCTGTAGAACAGCTTCCATCACCAAGAGCTGTTTTTATTTCATGAAAAATGAATGCCATGTCTGGTGACTTCACAATGTATTGGTCTCAGTTTAATGTATTCACACAATCCTGAATACACTTAAAAATGAATCAACCAGAGTGTTTGACTGGAAATCTGAAAGATAAAAGTGTTGAGATAAAGTCTTTGCAGTTCTGCATTAACAGGCTGTAGTCTTGCAGTTTCTCTGGATAATTTCTTTGTCCTTCTTTACCTCGTTCATCGGTTTTACCAGCACTGAGCCAGTATTATTTGTAGGGACACTACAAACAATAGGGGTGAGTTGGCATTTGACCCACTGCTTTTCAAAGCACTTGGGTGACATCACCACCAAATCTTCATTTCAGCTCAGGGGCTGGAATTTTCCCAAACAGTAAAGCCTTCGTGAGTTGGTGCTCAGTGAGAGGAGCTGCAGCTATGCTAAGGAAGTTGTCACACCTACCTTGTTTGGTGTGGACTTATCAGACTTTTTCTTTAGTTCAGTCCACTTTGACATGTGAAAATGGCACTTTTCACCAAACAACTGACCCATGGGCTGTGACCCTTGCTTGAGTTCACTGCTGGTGGGAATGAGTTTTTACAATTGTCCACGCCAAACGAGAGAGCGCAGCACCACGGGCTGCTTGTCTCTGCACACATCAGCACTGTTCTGTGCACATAATCTGCCTGTTTTAACATGGTACTCTTCATGGACTATCATAGAGTTCCTGCAGCCAAGCTGCTCATAATAACCACAGACAAGTGATAGAATAATAGTGAAGAGTCGCCTTTCATTTTGGCACATAGATCGCAAAACATTTTTTGGCCAAACATCAGTGATCTGCATTAAAATATCAAGTAAAGTTTATTATTTTGTTTTGTGATATAAACACAGGTCTTTTTCATTTTTTCTATTTATATTTTTATATGTGCATGGTGGTAAATGCGTTAAAAGAGTAATTGCATTCGTGCAAAACTTCTGAAAAATTACAGCACATCAAAAAATAAATGCTTTTTTATAGTTTATAGAGACATGAAAGGTGGTTTTGGTCACTTAGTTTTGGCATTTAGTCACCCAGCCAGCCATGTTTTTTCTTCTGCTTTTGGAGGTGTAGCACCACTCCTGATTATTTAGGTGGTGGATCATTCTCAGCACTGCAGTCACACTGGCTTGGTGGTGGGGTGTTGATGGTGTGTTAGTGTGTCTTATGCTGGTCTGAATGGATCAGACACAGCAGTGCTGCTGGAGTTTTTAATACACTGGGTCCATTCGTTTCTATTTTGTTAGACACACCGACCTTGTTGGTCCATCTTGTAGATGTTAAGTCAGATACGATAGCTCATCTGTTGCTGCACAGTGTGTGTTGGTCATCCTCTAGTCCATCACCAGTGGTCACAGGACACTGTTGGCTGGATTTTTTAATTGGCACACTATTTTCAGCCCAGCAGTGACACTGACAGCCCAGTGAACTAAGCCTTTTGTGAGCGTTTTAGGCACAAATTAATCACATTCTGCTGGTGTGTTATGTATGATAGTGGTGCTAACTGGCACAAGCCTAAACATGTACACTGCAAAAAAACAGTAAATTCATCATTAGATTTTTATAAGAGTATTGTAAGATTATCAAAATATTTTTATGTTTTATTTGTTTTAGCGATTTTTGTTTAAGCATTTTATATAATGGAAGTGTCTTACTCCATTGTCAGATCTTTACTTAGAGTAAACAATGCAAGATAACTTTGCTTGTTTCAAGAAATAATGATGAGACACTTCCATAAGAAAAAATGTACATATACAACAAGTAAAATGTGTAGGAATAGGTTCAACAGTATTGGAATACTCAGTAATCTCACAATGTGAAAAATTACATATATTGACTATATCTAATATATATAATTTTACTTGCTAGCATTTTCCCAGTGTAGTTTATGGTCTATGTTAATAAAGTATACAAGTATATCTATCTACATATTTACATGGCATATGAGACAGATTCACTGTATTTACAAGACAGTAGGCACTGAGTGGTATGGGGTAGTCTAACAGCACATATTATAGACATATGTCTAACTCTTAGTTGCATTGAAATTGTAGTGTAAAGTGCATAGTGAAAGCGTCATTCCAGTAATTATTGTGATATATTGCACAGTATGTATTAATCGAAGAGGAGCTGCAGTGATGTGGTTCAGCACAGTTCAGACAGCAGAGGATCAGTACCGTCTCTGCAGTAAGGAGAATTGTTTTAGAGCCTTAAAACAGGAGGTAAGAAAGATCTCACAGGGCGCTCTTTAACACAGTGCAGCTGTAACAGGCGGCCACTGAATGTGCTTCTCCATTCACCAGTGTAGCATGCAGAGGGTGTGAGGTGTTGTCCAAGATGGCCAACAGCTTGTTGAGCATCCTCTGTTCTGCTACAACCTCCAAAGAGCCCAGCTTGACTCCTACAGCAGAGCCAGCCTTCCTAATAAGTTTGTTGATTTTGTTCAGAGCACTTTTATTAATGCTGCTGCCCCAGCAAACAACAGCATAGAATAGAGCACTTGCTACAACAGACTGGTAGAATGCCCATAGGAGCTTAGTGCACACACCAAAAGACCTCAGCCTCCTCAGGAAGTAGAGATGGCTTTGGCCTCTCTTTTACACCACGAGAGCGTCACAGCTCCAGTCCAACTTGTTGTCCAAGTGCACACCTAGATGTTTGAATGTTCCAACCACCTCCACATCAACACCATCAGTCATGACTGCTGACAAGGCAGGTTTGGACTTCCTAAAGTCCAGCACTATCTCCTTAGTCTTACTGATATTTAGCTGCAGCTGGTTCAGCTTACACCAGTCAACAAAGTCCTTCGTCAGCTTCCTGTATTCCTCCTCCTGTCCATTCCTTGTACACACCACAATGGCTGTGTCATCCGAGAATTTTTGCAAATGACACGACTCTGTGTGGTACCTGAAGTTAGAGGTGTACAGGTTGACAGGAATTGGGCTAATCCAGTCCTCTGGGGCGCCCCAACACTGCACACAACCTTGTCTGAGACACAGCCCTGCAGTCGCACATACTGAGCATATTTGGTATTTGGTTTGGTTATTTGAAACCAGGCTTCTTTTAATAAATGCAGCAGATACTGTGGCTAGACAGAGGCACAAGCTCAAACACTGAAACAATATTTACCAACAGAAGAACTCTGTTCTATCTGTCTGGACCAGATGTAAGTATGTGATAAAATTCAGCACCAAATATGCTGTCATGCAGCCACAACATGTGTGCACAGTCTGTCTCTATTTCTCACCCAGAGTAAAATATAATCCTTGTAAACTGTTTTGGAGGGAAAGAGCTTTCATTTTCTGATTTGTCTCAAGCTTTATGATAGTTCCACTGTTCCACCGCTTCTATTAAAAGCTCATGAGCATGCAGTTGGTGGGTGAGGCTAATCACAGTTTGCGTGATATGCTGCAATCTTAAGCAGCTCTAAGTGAAATGCATTTAATGTGGAATATACCGTATGCATGCATCTTACTATAGATTCATTAAACATAGACTGTTAAGCGCTTCCACAATCATAAAATCAGTTTTTGGTATTGGTCTCTTGGACCATACTGTACATCCCTCTCAGATTAGCAGCTTGTAGTGTGAAAAGTGCTAGCCCTGCTCAGACACCAGCTAAACGAATACCTTTGGAGCTACAGTGATTTTAAAATGGTCCTTACCCTGGGCTAAAGTTCATGCGTGGCTCACAGTTGCTACGCTACGTAATTCCTGAAAGGTGCAATAGCTTCACTGTCATGCGTTTTCCACCAACCTGACAACTAGCATAACATTTGCACACCCCCCAGAGGGTAATCACACACATTACTCACCACAGTATACCTAGTAATGGGCTCTCACTGGATTAGAACTCAACCAGAAGATGTAGATGCCACAGAGGTACATGAATACTCTATTTCACAAACTAGAGATTGATGCCAAAGTTATTAATAAACAAGCTTGTGTTTTATTTTTCCTCTGGGAGGGATGTGTACATTTTTAGGGCCCATCATTCCTCTACTATATGCAATCTTTGTTGATTTGCAATAACTTTGACCAACCCCACAAATGGCCAGAGCCAGTCGGCAGGCCCAGAGATTTATCATATACTTCTATAGCCTAAGAATAAGTCCTGTAGTTACTGAATAATAGGCCCTAAGGCCTATTGGAGGATGACAGCACAGCACATCATAAAGAATCACATTTGTGACAACGACCAATTGCAAATATTTGTTTTTTATTTTAGCCCTCACCAGCACTCATTACAGCCCTTAGAAGAGGATTACAATTGAAATTAGCAGATATTTTTGCTCCAAACAATTGGTCTCTTTGTTTATTTTTTTATTTTGGCCTGTTGCAATTTCATGGCTCTTCAGCTTTGATGTAGCGCATTATTTGAATCATGTTGTATAAATACACAACAAAATTTTTCATTTAAAAATAAAAAAATGGCAGTTTGGCATTTTTAGGATCAAATAATGTTATTTACATTGTGTCTTTGGTTAAAAGAAGGTACTGAAAATGACCTACTGTGCTCCATAAGCTTGGGGTTTAAAAAAAGGTTCATGAAAATCAACAAAATGTCATCCAACACTCAAAATAAGATCCAGCAATGGACATAAATATTCAAGATCATGCATCCTTACTTTTGCTTTCTTTTTGCTATGCTATTTAAAAGTAGTTATGCAATTAGTAACACAATAATATTTATCCAACATCCAATTTACATTCTGTTATGACACGTTCAAGTCTACATGACTTTCGGTATGTTTATAAAGATAAAGAATGCTTATTTTGTTTCTGCAAAACAAGACCATACACACAACAAAATGGATTCTTAGATGCATCGTAATGTGGACGTGGACAATTCTGAATCGATTCATAAATGTCAAAAATTGATTTTCTAAATACTTCATTTATAACTTAATGTTGACGGAACGTAAAAGGTGGAACTTGGAAGTGCAGCATCTGGACTATCTGTGACAGCACATAACAAAAAAACAGCTGGATGAGTGAGAAATCCGACCAGCTCCCTCTGCATTAAAAGCCAGGTAAGATCAGGAGTCACAATCCAAATGTTAAGAAGAGACATTTGGTCCTTCCAACAAAGTCAAACCACAACGTGGTTGGGGGCCACAACATTTAATGTCCAGTATGTCCCATTATGTGTTAATGTCCTAACATATGGCTAAAAAATATAAATGAAAACGCAGATTTACTTTGCTCTGCTTTAAGCTTCAGCTATAGCCACTTTCCTCCCACCTCCGCCAGAAAACTTTTATTCAAAAGCAGAGCAGCTTATTGTAAAATTTCTCTCAACGTTCAACTGTTTTACAAGGATGAAGTCGCTTCTCATTCACCAGCTTCTTGTTTGAATTTTCCCATTCCAGCTTAAATTCTGCCTGAGGCTTGCGAATGTAAATGCAGCACCAGTTAAGGTGGCCCAGGAAAATTCTAAAGAGAAGCGACTTCATCTTTGTAACCTTTGTGTTTGACAGCCTATTGTTGCTGATTTAACATACCAGGGAACCAACTGCCGTTCTTATAAATGCAAATAAGTCCATTTGTCTCCAAATGTTTGTCTTAAATCTCTCTTTGCCTTTTTGTTAGCTACTTGCTAGGCAAGACTCTCTGCGTTGCCAGGTGGCTTGCAGTCTGCACACCAGGGGAAAAGGGACCTGAAAAAGAGCCATACTATTTGCAAGTTGTGTCACACTAAACTAAAATATATTTGAGAAATCATATATATATATATATGTTTCCGCTCATTTTCCTACCAGTTGTACTTGCTGCCAAACAGGGTTTGTGCTATGTTGGACACTTTAGTGCCGAGATAGAATTCAAAGATATTTTACTGACACAGCGACACCCCACCCCCTCTCTCTCTACAATGAGACCAAAACCAAACATGCGCTGCAAGCAGATCCATTGCCCCAGAGTCTTATATCACAGTAACTGTGTATTTTATCGCAGATGAGTGGCAGCAGTGTCTCATGTGCTCCAAACAAGAGCAGTGAATGAGAGTCTTCCAGTTCACTTGCCACATCACTTCTGTTTGTTTTATTAAAAAAAAGATACTGGAAGTAAATTCATTATGGATTATTACAAATACTTTGCTTTAAAAGTACCAAGTCCTCACACAGTGAGAAAAAAGAAATCCTGTATAGAATAAAGATGCATCAAGATGCATTGATAAACATTTTCTAATTGAATCGTATTCAAATCGAATTGAATTGTGAAGTGCTTGGAGATTCCCACCCCTAATTTAAACTATAACAAAATCTCCTCTTCCATTTACAAATACAAATGAAGCTTTAAAAGTGAATCTGCACCTCCCATGTTTGGTCTTTTTTTATGAGTCATACATAATTAAGATCTCTGGCAATAAATGTAGCATGTAAGGCTTCATTCTTACCTATAGGTGGTCCAACACATTTGCTGGGGCCTTTTTCTGAGGGAGGGCTATTTGAGATTGGCACCCGTGTCGCTTTCTTTTAAATGCTGGGAAAAAAAGGCCATTATTTTTGAGCCTGGAGTCATAAGGCTGTAATTGAAATACATCTGTCAGAGCTGCACTGTAGAATGCAGTTCACAGGGCTAAAGCCAAAGCTCTACTGACACTGTACTGGGCTCAAAGCCGCAGACTTTACCAGTCAAAGCAGAGAGAGAGAGAAAGAGAGAGAGAGAGAGAGAGAGAGAGAGAGGGGCGGGTGATGTGGATTTTTGGGAGGCTTGATTGTCATGGTCTGTTGAATAGTTTTGTGGCATTAGGAAGCTGTTTTAAAAAGAGAGAGAGAGAGAGAATGAGAGAGAGTATGTGTATTGTCGCACATCCATGAGCCTGTGGAGAAAAAAAAAGAAAAATAGAGTGTAAGGCAAGGATTTAGAGCTTTTCTTTCTGAATCAGGGCCAGACTAGAGTTCTGTCCTTGTGTCAGCTTTTTCTAGAGAGAGAGAGAGAGAGAGAGAGAGACAGAGAATGTGTGCAAAATAATAAATAAAAAATCTGTGCAGACAGTAAAACACAGACCAGCCTGTGTGTGTGGGTCCAAGAAACCTTGTTGTTCTGGACAACAGTGGCCTTCAGGATCAAGGTCATCTAAATGATTAAATCTCAGGAGCCTCACCAGAAACCCTCACCAGAGTTGACCTCAAATACACATTTATACATGCACAGACAGGACTGTTCGAAAGTCTTTGACCACCTTCCATTTATTTTGTTTCCAGTCATAACAACAAAGAGGTAAAATATATTTTAAAGAGATATTTCTGAGGAGATTAGACATAAGATACTGAGAAAACTGAGAAAGTCACTGAAAAAGATTTGTAAAGAGTTTTCAAAACTGAAGTCCAAAAATGTATTAAAAGCTGCAGAGAAAATAGGAGATGGAAGTCCTAACAACAGGTCAAGACCTGATAGATCACCAACACTGTCCGCAAAAACACAAATTAAAACTGTGATCTTTGAGAGACATGCTCAACTCAGACATCACTCACTGCTGCCCTCTAAAGGTGTCTTTAAAGAACATCAAATAAAAAAACATCACTCACTGCTGCCCTCTAAAGGTGTCTTTAAAGAACATCAAATAAACAAACATCACTCACTGCTGCCCTCTAAAGGTGTCTTTAAAGAACATCAAATAAACAAACATCACTCACTGCTGCCCTCTAAAGGTGTCTTTAAAGAACATCAAATAAACAAACATCACTCACTGCTGCCCTCTAAAGGTGTCTTTAAAGAACATCAAATAAACAAACATCACTCACTGCTGCCCTCTAAAGGTGTCTTTAAAAAACATCAAATAAACAAACATCACTCACTGCTGCCCTCTAAAGGTGTCTTTAAAGAACATCAAATAAACAAACATCACTCACTGCTGCCCTCTAAAGGTGTCTTTAAAGAACATCAAATAAACAAACATCACTCACTGCTGCCCTCTAAAGGTGTCTTTAAAGAACATCAAATAAACAAACATCACTCACTGCTGCCCTCTAAAGGTGTCTTTAAAAAACATCAAATAAACAAACATCACTCACTGCTGCCCTCTAAAGGTGTCTTTAAAGAACATCAAATAAACAAACATCACTCACTGCTGCCCTCTAAAGGTGTCTTTAAAAAACATCAAATAAACAAACATCACTCACTGCTGCCCTCTAAAGGTGTCTTTAAAGAACATCAAATAAACAAACATCACTCACTGCTGCCCTCTAAAGGTGTCTTTAAAGAACATCAAATAAACAAACATCACTCACTGCTGCCCTCTAAAGGTGTCTTTAAAGAACATCAAATAAACAAACATCACTCACTGCTGCCCTCTAAAGGTGTCTTTAAAGAACATCAAATAAACAAACATCACTCACTGCTGCCCTCTAAAGGTGTCTTTAAAGAACATCAAATAAACAAACATCTCTCACTGCTGCCCTCTAAAAGTGTCTTTAAAAAATAACAAATAAACAAACACCACTGACTGCTACCCTCTAAAGGACTTTTGAACAAACCTCAAATAAACAAACATCTCTCACTGCTGCCCTCTACACAGGTCATTAATAAACATCAAAAAAGCAAAGAGCACTCACTGCTACCATCTAAATGTGTTCTTGCGAAACCTTAAATAAACAAACAAAGTTCACTGCTGCCCTCTAAAGGTGTTATTACCAAATATCAAATAAACAAACATCACTCACTGCTGCCCTCTAAGGGTGTAATTAACAAACAGTAAAAAAAAACAAACATCACTCACTGCTGCCCTCTAAAGGTGTCTTTAAAAAACATCAAATAAACAAACATCACTCACTGCTGCCCTCTAAAGGTGTCTTTAAAGAACATCAAATAAACAAACATCACTCACTGCTGCCCTCTAAAGGTGTCTTTAAAGAACATCAAATAAACAAACATCACTCACTGCTGCCCTCTAAAGGTGTCTTTAAAAAACATCAAATAAACAAACATCACTCACTGCTGCCCTCTAAAGGTGTCTTTAAAGAACATCAAATAAACAAACATCACTCACTGCTGCCCTCTAAAGGTGTCTTTAAAGAACATCAAATAAACAAACATCTCTCACTGCTGCGGTCTAAAGGTGTCTTTAAAGAACATCAAATAAACAAACATCACTCACTGCTGCCCTCTAAAGGTGTCTTTAAAGAACATCAAATAAACAAACATCACTCACTGCTGCCCTCTAAAGGTGTCTTTAAAGAACATCAAATAAACAAACATCACTCACTGCTGCCCTCTAAAGGTGTCTTTAAAGAACATCAAATAAACAAACATCACTCACTGCTGCCCTCTAAAGGTGTCTTTAAAGAACATCAAATAAACAAACATCACTCACTGCTGCCCTCTAAAGGTGTCTTTAAAGAACATCAAATAAACAAACATCACTCACTGCTGCCCTCTAAAGGTGTCTTTAAAGAACATCAAATAAACAAACATCACTCACTGCTGCCCTCTAAAGGTGTCTTTAAAGAACATCAAATAAACAAACATCACTCACTGCTGCCCTCTAAAGGTGTCTTTAAAGAACATCAAATAAACAAACATCACTCACTGCTGCCCTCTAAAGGTGTCTTTAAAGAACATCAAATAAACAAACATCACTCACTGCTGCCCTCTAAAGGTGTCTTTAAAGAACATCAAATAAACAAACATCACTCACTGCTGCCCTCTAAAGGTGTCTTTAAAAAACATCAAATAAACAAACATCACTCACTGCTGCCCTCTAAAGGTGTCTTTAAAAAACATCAAATAAACAAACATCACTCACTGCTGCCCTCTAAAGGTGTCTTTAAAGAACATCAAATAAACAAACATCACTCACTGCTGCCCTCTAAAGGTGTCTTTAAAGAACATCAAATAAACAAACATCACTCACTGCTGCCCTCTAAAGGTGTCTTTAAAGAACATCAAATAAACAAACATCTCTCACTGCTGCGGTCTAAAGGTGTCTTTAAAGAACATCAAATAAACAAACATCACTCACTGCTGCCCTCTAAAGGTGTCTTTAAAGAACATCAAATAAACAAACATCTCTCACTGCTGCCCTCTAAAAGTGTCTTTAAAAAATAACAAATAAACAAACACCACTGACTGCTACCCTCTAAAGGACTTTTGAACAAACCTCAAATAAACAAACATCTCTCACTGCTGCCCTCTACACAGGTCATTAATAAACATCAAAAAAGCAAAGACCACTCACTGCTACCATCTAAATGTGTTCTTGCGAAACCTTAAATAAACAAACAAAGTTCACTGCTGCCCTCTAAAGGTGTTATTACCAAATATCAAATAAACAAACATCACTCACTGCTGCCCTCTAAGGGTGTAATTAACAAACAGTAAAAAAAAACAAACATCACTCACTGCTGCCCTCTAAAGACGTCATTAACAAACAACAAAAAAACAAACATCACTCACTGCTGCCCTCTAAAGACGTCATTAACAAACACCAAATAAACAAACATCACTCACTGCTGCCCTCTAAAGATGTCATTAACAAACAGCAAATAAACAAGCACCACTCACTGCTGCCCTCTAAAGGTTTTATAACCAAAAATTAAATAAAGAAAAATCATTCAATGCTGCCCTCTAAAGATATCAATAACAAACAGCAAAAAAACAAACATCACTCGCTGCTGCCCTCTAAAGGTTTTATTAACAAATATCAAATAAACAAACATCACTCACTGCTGCCATCTAAAACTATCATTAACAAACAGCAAATAAACAAACATCACTCACTGCTGCCCTCTAAAGACGTCATTAACAAACACCAAAAACACAAACATCACTCACTGCTGCCCTCTAAGGGTTTTATTAACCAATATCAAATAAACAAACATCACTCACTGCTGCCCTCTAAAGGTGTCATTAACAAACAGCAAATAACCAAACATCACTCACTGCTGCCCTCTAAAGTTGTCATTAACAAACAGCAAATAACCAAACATCACTCACTGCTGCCCTCTAAAGTTGTCATTAACAAACACAGAATAAACAAACATCACGCACTGCTGCCCTCTAAAGACGTCATTAACAAACAGCAAATAAACAAACATCACTCACTGCTGCCCTCTAAAGGTGTCATTAACAAACAGCAAATAACCAAACATCACTCACTGCTGCCCTCTAAAGTTGTCATTAACAAACAGCAAATAACCAAACATCACTCACTGCTGCCCTCTAAAGTTGTCATTAACAAACACAGAATAAACAAACATCACGCACTGCTGCCCTCTAAAGACGTCATTAACAAACAGCAAATAAACAAACATCACTCACTGCTGCCATCTAAAGGTGTCATTAACAAACAGCAAATAAACAAACATCACTCACTGCTGCCCTCTAAAGACGTCATTAACAAACAGCAAAAAAACAAACATCACTCACTGCTGCCCTCTAAAGATGTCATTAACAAATATCAAATAAACAAATATCACTCACTGCTGCCCTCTAAAGCTTTTATTAACAAATATCAAATAAACAAACATTACTCACTGCTGCCCTCTAAGGGTTTTATTAACCAATATCAAATAAACAAACATCACTCACTGCTGCTCTCTAAAGGTTTTATTAACGAACACCAAATAAACAAAGATCACTCACTGCTGCCCTCTAAAGGTGACATTAACAAACAGCAAATAAACAAACATCACTCACTGCTGCCATCTAAAGGTGTCATTAACAAACAGCAAATAAACAAACATCACACACTGCTGCCCTCTAAAGACGTCATTAAAAAACAGCAAATAAACAAACATCACTCACTGCTGCCCTCTAAAGATGTCATTAACAAATATCAAATAAACAAATATCACTCACTGCTGCCCTCTAAAGCTTTTATTAACAAATATCAAATAAACTAACATTACTCACTGCTGCCCTCTAAGGGTTTTATTAACCAATATCAAATAAACAAACATCACTCACTGCTGCTCTCTAAAGGTTTTATTAACGAACACCAAATAAACAAAGATCACTCACTGCTGCCCTCTAAAGGTGACATTAACAAACAGCAAATAAACAAACATCACTCACTGCTGCCCTCTAAAGGTGTCATTAACAAACAGCAAATAACCAAACATCACTCACTGCTGCCCTCTAAAGTTGTCATTAACAAACAGCAAATAACCAAACATCACTCACTGCTGCCCTCTAAAGTTGTCATTAACAAACACAGAATAAACAAACATCACGCACTGCTGCCCTCTAAAGACGTCATTAACAAACAGCAAATAAACAAACATCACTCACTGCTGCCATCTAAAGGTGTCATTAACAAACAGCAAATAAACAAACATCACTCACTGCTGCCCTCTAAAGACGTCATTAACAAACAGCAAAAAAACAAACATCACTCACTGCTGCCCTCTAAAGATGTCATTAACAAATATCAAATAAACAAATATCACTCACTGCTGCCCTCTAAAGCTTTTATTAACAAATATCAAATAAACAAACATTACTCACTGCTGCCCTCTAAGGGTTTTATTAACCAATATCAAATAAACAAACATCACTCACTGCTGCTCTCTAAAGGTTTTATTAACGAACACCAAATAAACAAAGATCACTCACTGCTGCCCTCTAAAGGTGACATTAACAAACAGCAAATAAACAAACATCACACACTGCTGCCCTCTAAAGACGTCATTAAAAAACAGCAAATAAACAAACATCACTCACTGCTGCCCTCTAAAGATGTCATTAACAAATATCAAATAAACAAATATCACTCACTGCTGCCCTCTAAAGCTTTTATTAACAAATATCAAATAAACTAACATTACTCACTGCTGCCCTCTAAGGGTTTTATTAACCAATATCAAATAAACAAACATCACTCACTGCTGCTCTCTAAAGGTTTTATTAACGAACACCAAATAAACAAAGATCACTCACTGCTGCCCTCTAAAGGTGACATTAACAAACAGCAAATAAACAAACATCACTCACTGCTGCCATCTAAAGGTGTCATTAACAAACAGCAAATAAACAAACATCACACACTGCTGCCCTCTAAAGACGTCATTAACAAACAGCAAATAAACAAACATCACTCACTGCTGCCCTCTAAAGATGTCATTAACAAATATCAAATGAACAAATATCACTCACTGCTGCCCTCTAAAGCTTTTATTAACAAATATCAAATAAACAAACATCACTCACTGCTGCCCTCTAAAGACGTCATTAACAAACACCAAGTAAACATACATCACTCACTGCTGCCCTCTAAAGACGTCATTAACAAACAGCAAATAAACAAATATCACTCACTGCTGCCCTCTAAAGGTTTTATTAACAAATATCAAATAAACAAACATCACTCACTGCTGCCATCTAAAACTATCATTAACAAACAGCAAATAAACAAACATCACTCACTGCTGCCCTCTAAAGGTTTTATTAACAAATATCAAATAAACAAACATCACTCACTGCTGCCCTCTAAAGGTTTTATTAACAAATATCAAATAAACAAACATCACTCACTGCTGCCATCTAAAACTATCATTAACAAACAGCAAATAAACAAACATCACTCGCTGCTGCCCTCTAAAGGTTTTCTTAACAAATATCAAATAAACAAACATCACTCGCTGCTGCCCTCTAAAGGTGTCATTAACAAACAGCAAATAAACAAACATCACTCACTGCTGCCCTCTAAAGGTTTTCTTAACAAACACCAAATAAACAAATATCACTCACTGCTGCCATCTAAAGGTTTTATTAACAATTATAAAACAAACAAACATCACTCACTGCTGCCCTCTAAAGACGTCATTAACAAACAAAACATAAACTAATATCACTCACTGCTGCCCTCTAAAGGTGACATTAACAAACACCAAATAAAGAAATATCACTCACTGCTGCCCTCTAAAGATATCAATAACAAACAGCAAAAAAACAAACATCACTCGCTGCTGCCCTCTAAAGGTTTTATTAACAAATATCAAATAAACAAACATCACTCACTGCTGCCATCTAAAACTATCATTAACAAACAGCAAATAAACAAACATCACTCACTGCTGCCCTCTAAAGGTGACATTAACAAACACCAAAAACACAAACATCACTCACTGCTGCCCTCTAAGGGTTTTATTAACCAATATCAAATAAACAAACATCACTCACTGCTGCCCTCTAAAGGTGTCATTAACAAACAGCAAATAACCAAACATCACTCACTGCTGCCCTCTAAAGTTGTCATTAACAAACACAGAATAAACAAACATCACTCACTGCTGCCCTCTAAAGGTGTCATTAACAAACACCAAAAACACAAACATCACTCACTGCTGCCCTCTAAAGACGTCATTAACAAACACCAAAAACACAAACATCACTCACTGCTGCCCTCTAAGGGTTTTATTAACCAATATCAAATAAACAAACATCACTCACTGCTGCCCTCTAAAGGTGTCATTAACAAACACAGAATAAACAAACATCAGTCACTGCTGCCCTCTAAAGGTTTTATTAACGAACACCAAATAAACAAAGATCACTCACTGCTGCCCTCTAAAGGTGTCATTAACAAACAGCAAATAAACAAACATCACGCACTGCTGCCCTCTAAAGACGTCATTAACAAACAGCAAATAAACAAACATCACTCACTGCTGCCATCTAAAGGTGTCATTAACAAACAGCAAATAAACAAACATCACGCACTGCTGCCCTCTAAAGACGTCATTAACAAACAGCAAATAAACAAACATCACTCACTGCTGCCCTCTAAAGACGTCATTAACAAACAGCAAATAAACAAACATCACTCACTGCTGCCCTCTAAAGATGTCATTAACAAATATCAAATAAACAAATATCACTCACTGCTGCCCTCTAAAGCTTTTATTAACAAATATCAAATAAACAAACATCACTCACTGCTGCCATCTAAAGACGTCATTAACAAACACCAAGTAAACATACATCACTCACTGCTGCCCTCTAAAGACGTCATTAACAAACAGCAAATAAACAAATATCACTCACTGCTGCCCTCTAAAGGTTTTATTAACAAATATCAAATAAACAAACATCACTCACTGCTGCCATCTAAAACTATCATTAACAAACAGCAAATAAACAAACATCACTCACTGCTGCCCTCTAAAGGTTTTATTAACAAATATCAAATAAACAAACATCACTCACTGCTGCCATCTAAAGGTTTTATTAACAAATATCAAATAAACAAACATCACTCACTGCTGCCATCTAAAACTATCATTAACAAACAGCAAATAAACAAACATCACTCACTGCTGCCCTCTAAAGGTTTTCTTAACAAATATCAAATAAACAAACATCACTCGCTGCTGCCCTCTAAAGGTTTTCTTAACAAACACCAAATAAACAAATATCACTCACTGCTGCCATCTAAAGACGTCATTAACAAACACCAAATAAACAAACATCACTCACTGCTGCCCTCTAAAGGTTTTATTAACAATTATAAAACAAACAAACATCACTCACTGCTGCCCTCTAAAGACGTCATTAACAAACAACAAAAAAACAAATATCACTCACTGCTGCCCTCTAAAGGTGACATTAACAAACACCAAATAAAGAAATATCACTCACTGCTGCCCTCTAAAGATGTCATTAACAAACAGCAAATAAACAAACATCACTCACTGCTGCCCTCTAAAGACGTCATTAACAAACAGCAAATAAACAAACATCACTCACTGCTGCCCTCTAAAGATGTCATTAACAAATATCAAATAAACAAATATCACTCACTGCTGCCCTCTAAAGCTTTTATTAACAAATATCAAATAAACAAACATCACTCACTGCTGCCATCTAAAGACGTCATTAACAAACACCAAGTAAACATACATCACTCACTGCTGCCCTCTAAAGACGTCATTAACAAACAGCAAATAAACAAATATCACTCACTGCTGCCCTCTAAAGGTTTTATTAACAAATATCAAATAAACAAACATCACTCACTGCTGCCATCTAAAACTATCATTAACAAACAGCAAATAAACAAACATCACTCACTGCTGCCCTCTAAAGGTTTTATTAACAAATATCAAATAAACAAACATCACTCACTGCTGCCATCTAAAGGTTTTATTAACAAATATCAAATAAACAAACATCACTCACTGCTGCCATCTAAAACTATCATTAACAAACAGCAAATAAACAAACATCACTCACTGCTGCCCTCTAAAGGTTTTCTTAACAAATATCAAATAAACAAACATCACTCGCTGCTGCCCTCTAAAGGTTTTCTTAACAAACACCAAATAAACAAATATCACTCACTGCTGCCATCTAAAGACGTCATTAACAAACACCAAATAAACAAACATCACTCACTGCTGCCCTCTAAAGGTTTTATTAACAATTATAAAAGAAACAAACATCACTCACTGCTGCCCTCTAAAGACGTCATTAATAAACAACAAAAAAACAAATATCACTCACTGCTGCCCTCTAAAGGTGACATTAACAAACACCAAATAAAGAAATATCACTCACTGCTGCCCTCTAAAGATGTCATTAACAAACAGCAAATAAACAAACATCACTCACTGCTGCCCTCTAAAGGTGACATTAACAAACACCAAATAAAGAAATATCACTCACTGCTGCCCTCTAAAGACGTCATTAACAAACAAAACATAAACAAATATCACTCACTGCTGCCCTCTAAAGATGTCATTAACAAACAGCAAATAAACAAGCACCACTCACTGCTGCCCTCTAGAGGTTTTATAACCAAAAATTAAATAAAGAAAAATCATTCAATGCTGCCCTCTAAAGGTTTTATTAACAAATATCAAATAAACAAACATCACTCACTGCTGCCCTCTAAAGGTGTCATTAACAAACAGCAAAAAAACAAACATCACTCGCTGCTGCCCTCTAAAGGTTTTCTTAACAAATATCAAATAAACAAACATCACTCACTGCTGCCCTCTAAAGGTTTTCTTAACAAATATCAAATAAACAAACATCACTCGCTGCTGCCCTCTAAAGGTGTCATTAACAAACAGCAAATAAACAAACATCACTCACTGCTGCCCTCTAAAGGTTTTCTTAACAAATATCAAATAAACAAACATCACTCGCTGCTGCCCTCTAAAGGTTTTCTTAACAAACACCAAATAAACAAATATCACTCACTGCTGCCATCTAAAGACGTCATTAACAAACACCAAATAAACAAACATCACTCACTGCTGCCCTCTAAAGGTTTTATTAACAATTATAAAACAAACAAACATCACTCACTGCTGCCCTCTAAAGACGTCATTAACAAACAACAAAAAAACAAATATCACTCACTGCTGCCCTCTAAAGGTGACATTAACAAACACCAAATAAAGAAATATCACTCACTGCTGCCCTCTAAAGATGTCATTAACAAACAGCAAATAAACAAACATCACTCACTGCTGCCCTCTAAAGACGTCATTAACAAACAGCAAATAAACAAACATCACTCACTGCTGCCCTCTAAAGATGTCATTAACAAATATCAAATAAACAAATATCACTCACTGCTGCCCTCTAAAGCTTTTATTAACAAATATCAAATAAACAAACATCACTCACTGCTGCCATCTAAAGACGTCATTAACAAACACCAAGTAAACATACATCACTCACTGCTGCCCTCTAAAGACGTCATTAACAAACAGCAAATAAACAAATATCACTCACTGCTGCCCTCTAAAGGTTTTATTAACAAATATCAAATAAACAAACATCACTCACTGCTGCCATCTAAAACTATCATTAACAAACAGCAAATAAACAAACATCACTCACTGCTGCCCTCTAAAGGTTTTATTAACAAATATCAAATAAACAAACATCACTCACTGCTGCCATCTAAAGGTTTTATTAACAAATATCAAATAAACAAACATCACTCACTGCTGCCATCTAAAACTATCATTAACAAACAGCAAATAAACAAACATCACTCACTGCTGCCCTCTAAAGGTTTTCTTAACAAATATCAAATAAACAAACATCACTCGCTGCTGCCCTCTAAAGGTTTTCTTAACAAACACCAAATAAACAAATATCACTCACTGCTGCCATCTAAAGACGTCATTAACAAACACCAAATAAACAAACATCACTCACTGCTGCCCTCTAAAGGTTTTATTAACAATTATAAAACAAACAAACATCACTCACTGCTGCCCTCTAAAGACGTCATTAATAAACAACAAAAAAACAAATATCACTCACTGCTGCCCTCTAAAGGTGACATTAACAAACACCAAATAAAGAAATATCACTCACTGCTGCCCTCTAAAGATGTCATTAACAAACAGCAAATAAACAAACATCACTCACTGCTGCCCTCTAAAGGTGACATTAAAAAACACCAAATAAAGAAATATCACTCACTGCTGCCCTCTAAAGACGTCATTAACAAACAAAACATAAACAAATATCACTCACTGCTGCCCTCTAAAGATGTCATTAACAAACAGCAAATAAACAAGCACCACTCACTGCTGCCCTCTAGAGGTTTTATAACCAAAAATTAAATAAAGAAAAATCATTCAATGCTGCCCTCTAAAGGTTTTATTAACAAATATCAAATAAACAAACATCACTCACTGCTGCCCTCTAAAGGTGTCATTAACAAACAGCAAAAAAACAAACATCACTCGCTGCTGCCCTCTAAAGGTTTTCTTAACAAATATCAAATAAACAAACATCACTCACTGCTGCCCTCTAAAGGTTTTCTTAACAAATATCAAATAAACAAACATCACTCGCTGCTGCCCTCTAAAGGTGTCATTAACAAACAGCAAATAAACAAACATCACTCACTGCTGCCCTCTAAAGGTGTCATTAACAAACAGCAAATAAACAAACATCACTCACTGCTGCCCTCTAAAGGTGACATTAACAAACAGCAAATAAACAAACATCACTCACTGCTGCCCTCTAAAGGTGTCATTAACAAACAGCAAATAAACAAACATCACTCACTGCTGCCCTCTAAAGGTGACATTAACAAACAGCAAATAAACAAACATCACTCGCTGCTGCCCTCTAAAGGTTTTCTTAACAAATATCAAATAAACAAACATCACTCGCTGCTGCCCTCTAAAGTTGTCATTAACAAACAGCAAATAAACAAACATCACTCACTGCTGCCCTCTAAAGGTGACATTAACAAACAGCAAATAAACAAACATCACTCACTGCTGCCCTCTAAAGGTGTCATTAACAAACAGCAAATAAACAAACATCTCTCACTGCTGCCCTCTAAAGGTTTTATTAACAAACATCAAATAAACAAATATCACTCACTGCTGCCCTCTAAAGGTTTTATTAACAAACATCAAATAAACAAACATCACTCACTGCTGCCCTCTAAAGATGTCATTAACAAACAGCAAATAAACAAACATCACTCACTGCTGCCCTCTAAAGACGTCATTAACAAACAGCAAATAAATAAACATCACTCACTGCTGCCCTCTAAAGATGTCATTAACAAACAGCAAATAAACAAACATCACTCACTGCTGCCCTCTAAAGGTGACATTAACAAACAGCAAATAAACAAACATCACTCACTGCTGCCCTCTAAAGGTGTCATTAACAAACAGCAAATAAACAAACATCTCTCACTGCTGCCCTCTAAAGGTTTTATTAACAAACATCAAATAAACAAATATCACTCACTGCTGCCCTCTAAAGGTTTTATTAACAAACATCAAATAAACAAACATCACTCACTGCTGCCCTCTAAAGATGTCATTAACAAACAGCAAATAAACAAACATCACTCACTGCTGCCCTCTAAAGACGTCATTAACAAACAGCAAATAAATAAACATCACTCACTGCTGCCCTCTAAAGATGTCATTAACAAACAGCAAATAAACAAACATCACTTACTGCTGCCCTCAAAAGGTTTTATAACCAAAAATTAAATAAAGAAAAATCATTCAATGCTGCCCTCTAAAGATGTCAATAACAAACAGCAAAAAAATAAACATCTCTCACTGGTGCCCTCTAAACAGGTCATTAAAATAAACAAACATCACTCACTTCTGCCCTCTACATACAAGAGTGGAGGGAGGTGCACACATGTGGATTATATCCTTAGCAGGAGATGCCACCTAAAGGAGATTGGAGATTGTAAAGTGGTGCCAGGGGAAGTGTAGCAAGGCAGCATAGGGTGGTTGTCTGTAGAATGAGATTAGAAACAAAGAAGATGAAGAGAGTGAAGACAGAGCCAAAGATTAGATGGTCATAGCTGAAAGAGGAGGATGGTTGCAGGCAGTTCAGGGAAAAATTGCAACAAGCCCTTGGGGGCAGTGAGGAGCTACCTGATGATTGCGAAACTACAGCTAAGGTGGTGATAGAAACTGGCAAAAATGTGTTGGGTGTTTCGTCTGCTCAGAGGAAAGAAGACAAGGAAAGTTGGTGGTGGAATGAGGAAGTCCAGGAGAGTATTCAGAAGAAGAAGGCAGGAGATGAAGGAAGTAGGCAGGAGTACTATGAGGCTAGTCGCATAGCGAAAAGAATGGTGGTAAAGGCAAAGGCTCAGGCCTATGATGAGCTGTATGAGAGGCTGGACAGTAAAGAAGGAGTAAAGGACTTGTATCGTTTGGCTAAACAGAGAGATAGAGCTGGAAAGGATGTACAGCAGGTTAGGCTGATAAAGGACAGAGAGGGAAATGTACTAGTGAGTGAACAGAGAGTGTTGAGTAGATGGAAGGAGTACTTTGAAGAACTAATGAATGAGGAAAACGAGAGAGAGAGGAGGATAACGGCGGGAGAGATAGTGGATCAGGAAGTGCAGAGAATTAGTAAGGTGGAAGTGAGGGCAGCTTTAAAAAGGATGGAGAATGGAAAGGCAGTTGGTCCAGATGACATACCTGTGGAGGTATGGAGATGTTTAGGAGAGAAGGCAGTGGGCTTTTTAACCAGGTTGTTTAACAAAATCCTGGAGAGTGAGAGGATGCCTGATGAGTGGAGAAGCAGTGTATTGGTCCCCCCTTTTAAGAACAAGGGTGATGTGCAGAGCTGCAGTAACTACAGAGGTATAAAGTTGATGAGCCACACCATGAAGGTATGGGAAAGAGTTGTTGAAGCAAGGCTAAAGCGAGAGGTTCAGATCAGTGAGCAGCAGTTTGGTTTCATGCCCAGAAAGATGCAATTTTTGCATTGAGAGTGTTGGTAGAGAAGTACAGAGAAGGTCAGAAGGAGCTACATTTGTGGATCTAGAGAAGGCATATGATAGGGTGCCAAGAGAGGAAATGTGGTAATGTATGAGGAAGTCAGGTGTAGCTGAAAAGTATGTTAGGGTGGTGCAGGACATGTATGAGGATAGTGAGACAGTGGTGAGGTGTGCAGTTGGAGTGACAAATGGTTTCAAGGTGAAGGTAGGGTTACATCAGGGATCAGCTTTGAGCCCATTCTTGTTTGCAATGGTGATGGACAGGTTGACAGATGAGGTCAGGCAGGAGGCACCATGGACCATGATGTTTGCAGATGACATAGTAATCTGTGGTGAGAGTAGAGAGCAGGTGGAAGAGAATCTGGAGAGGTGGAGGTTTGCACTGGAGAGGAGAGGAATGAAGGTCAGTAGAGACAAGACAGAATACATGTGTGTGAATGAGAGGGAGGCAGGTGGAAAGGTGAAGATGCAAGGAGTAGAGGTCGTAAAGGTGGATGACTTCAAATGTCTTGGGTCAACCAAGATACCACCTTGTCCACACCACCAAAGAGGTGAAGAAGAGGTGGAGTGGGTGGAGACGGGTGTCAGGGCTGATGTGTGACAGAAGGATAGCAGCAAGAATGAAAGGGAAGGTTTACAAGACAGTAGTGCGTCCTGCTATGATGTATGGTTTGGAGACTGTGGCTCTGTCTAAAAGACAGGAGGCTGAGCTGGAGGTGGCGGAGATGAAGATGCTGAGATTTTCGTTGGGAGTGACAAGGATGGACAAGATTAGAAATGAGCAGATCAGAGGGACAGTGAAGGTGGAGCAGTTTGGAGATAAAGCTAGAGAGGCCAGGTTGAGATGGTTTGGACATATGTTGAGGAGGAATAGTGGATATATGGGCAAAAATGTTGGAGATGGAGCTGCCGGGTAGAAGGAGAAGAGGTAGACCTCAGAGAAGGTTTATGGATGTAGTGAAGGTGGACATGGAGATGGTTTGTGTAAAAGTAGAGGAGGCAGTGGATAGGGCAAGATGGAGGCAGATGATCCGCTGTGGCGACCCCTAAAGGGAGCAGCCAAAAGAAGAAGACGACTCACTGCTGTCCTCTAAAGGTGTTATGAACAAACCTCAAATAAACAAACAAACGTCACTCACTGCTGCTCTCTAAAGGTGTTATAACGAAATATCATCTAAACACACATCACTCACTGCTGCCCTCTAAAGGTTTTCTTACCAAATATCAAATAAACAAACATCACTCACTCCTGCCCTCTAAAGATGTCATTAACAAACATCCAATAAACAAACATCACTCACTGATGCACTCTAAAGACGTCATTAACAAACATCGAATAAACAAACATCACTCACTGCTGCACTCTAAAGATGTCATTAACAAACATCCAATAAACAAACATCACTCACTGATGCACTCTAAAGATGTCATTAACAAACATCGAATAAACAAACATCACTCACTGCTGCACTCTAAAGATGTCATTAGCAAACATCAAATAAACAAACATTACTCACTGAAAAAGTTAATAACATAAGTCTCGTCATACCTGAGGGTTTTTTAATAATCTGTAAACAAATATGATGACACATTTCATTCTGTAGTACTGGAGAACATAATCACATCAATATGTGCTGTAGTGGAAATGGGTTTAAATTCATCAGATTCTTGTCACGCAAGTCAGGATACAACAGTGCTCTGGCTCAAAATCTAGGCAATTGTTTTTCATGAGAAAACCATATATAGTAATTTTATACTGATTCTAAAGTGTGCATGAACTTAACTGGTGTTGAATGGACCACAAATCCAATCGACAGCCTGTGTAGCCAATAGAAATTCAATGTGCAGCGGGGCTTGCCCTCCCAGTCTCTATGGTAACACATTCTATATTTTTTTCACGATTCACATGTTAAAAATTTCAGTAAGCTGATTTTCAAATTCACATGATAAATTAGCAGAGTTCTGACCTGACCAGCTTACTCAATATCAACTATTCACTGAATCTTGGATATGAAATGGCACTGGACATTTATGACCTACCTAATTGGATCACATCATATATGAGCAAGCTCTTTTAGTATTTTTTTTTTTCAAAACATTGGTTGTTTTGACCACTGTTTTGTATCTTTGTTCTCTGCCTAGTTGCAGCGAAAGTTCCATTAACCTTTAGGAAATGCTTTCATATGGCGCTGTTTGTTTAGCTTATAAAATGGTCATAACTTTGAGTTTATAAACCAGTTCACTTAGATTTTTGAAATATATGTTCCTTTTTCCAGATTGTTCTCTGTGACTTTCTACTGTTTCCTCCTCCATATGTCACTATCCTGCACAGGTTTGCAAAGTCGTAGGCACTACATTCACCCATTTGCTGCTTTTCGTTTTTTTGGGGGGGTTTTTTTGGATTTAAACACTCAAGAAGAATAGTGCTTTTTGAATACAACAGTCCTTTCCCCACTATCATGACACTTGAAAGAGGAAGTAATGCAATAAATTGAAGCAGTCACAGTGCAAAATTAACCAATCATGCAACCCCACACACAGCAGTGAACCGCACCAAAGATTGTTGGAAGCAAACCCCAGACCACTGATTACAGGAAAACCAGAGACTTGTTCTCTAGATTACTCCCAGGTTCAAAAACAGCTTTCACACTTGACCAAATGTACCAAACTTGCAGAGCAGATCGTCCTGGGCCCGGAAAAAGACTGCAGTGTGAAAACATCCAAAAAAAAATGTTTAAGTTATGATTAAACTGATTTGACATTGTAATTTTAATGCTAATTTTATTTACAAAACATAGAATAAATGTGATTTTTTTCTTTTTCAGTTTTTAACCTTTTTAACAGAAAAATATTATTTGCAAGAAATGCACTGCATTGATGCATTCAACGCCATAAGCAATATTTACTGTCATGAGGTAAATCATAACATGCAACCACCCCACCCACCCCCCCAAAAAAAGAAAACACAGTTCCACTAGTGAAACCTGATAATTTCCACTCCTCTTTATATGCAGAAGAATACATTGTGTGGATCCTACGCCATGCTTTCTTCCACGTATAGAGAAACTGTGGGGGATGCTGGAGGCTGCATTATCCAAGCATAAAGGATAATGTTTCCTTTTTAAACAATGATCAATGCATACGCCTCACATACAGACACTCACACTATCTCACCTGTGCTCTGTCACTCTGCTACACGTATACAAATACGGAGGAACAGAAATATTCTCTAGGCAAAGCCTGTGTTAAAGTAGCAGACATCACACAGCTCTACACATCATAAGTGTCTGTTTACATCATTCTTTGATGTGTGTTTTAAACAGCACAACCTGATTTTATGCTGAAGAAGAAACATGAAATGCATGAGAAACTGGAGCTGGGAATCCTCAGAGTGTGACGTCCAGGATGTGGGCGAAACTGGCTGCAATCTTACTGAGAAGGAAAGAGGGCCACGTCACTGTGTATCAGCAGGGTGTCTGCTGGATAATTACCAACAACAATATTGATAAACCAGTACATATCAAACATTTAATAGGTAAAGATGTAGTAATTACAAAACATTTCTATTGCATTGTTGAATTTTAAAGAGTAACTTAGTGGCTTATGTGAAAACACTACTGTATGTAGCAGTACTTTATGCTACAATGCAACAACTACTCTGAATTTAACAGGTAATTACATAATACAAGTAATACTAAGTGCATACTTTGTAAGTTCAATAAGTGCTTAATTTGAGTAGTAAGTATTAAGTAATCTGAGTAATTTGAGTATTAAGTATTATTGCTGTACACACCTGGTAGTTTTTGCATAACCTACTATGTACTTTAATATTCAAGAGGCAAAGAGTTGTATGTTGTAACAGCCCGATAACTCCACTGCTCAAAAAAATAAAGGGAACACTCAAATAACACATCCTAGATCTGAATGAATGAAATATTCTCATTGAATACTTTGTTCTGTACAAAGTTGAATGTGCTGACAACAAAATTAATTTAATTAAATTTATTAACCAATGGAGGCCTGGATTTGGAGTCACACACAAAATTAAAGTGGAAAATCACACTACAGGCTGATCCTTTTTGATGTAATGTCCTTAAAACAAGTCAAAATGAGGCTCAGTATTGTGTGTGGCCTCCACGTGCCTGTATGACCTCCCTACAACGCCTGGGCATGCTCCTGATGAGGTGACGGATGGTCTCCTGAGGGATCTCCTCCCAGACCTGTACTAAAGCATTCGCCAACTCCTGGACAGTCTGTGGTGCAACGTGGCGTTGGTGGATGGAGCGAGACATGATGTCCCAGATGTGCTCAATCGAATTCAGGTCTGGGGAACGGGCAGGCCAGTCCAGAGCTTCAATGCCTTCATCTTGCAGGAACTGCTGACACACTCCAACCGCACCAGCATATGGTCTCACAAGGGTTCTGAGGATCTCTGTACCTAATGGCAGTCAGGCTACCGCTGGCGAGCGCATGGAGGACTGTGCGGCCCTCCAAAGAAATGCCACCCCACACCATTACTGACCCACTGCCAAACCGGTCATGCTGAAGGATGTTGTAGGCAGCAGATCGCTTTCTATGGCATTGCCAGACTCTGTCATGTCTGTCACATGTGCTCAGTGTGAACCTGCTTTCATCTGTGAAGAGCACAGGGCGCCAGTGGCAAATTGGCCAATCCTGGTGTTCTCTGGCAAATGCCAAGCATCCTGCACGGTGTTGGGCTGCAAGCACAACCCCCATCTGTGGACGTCGGGCCCTCATACCATCCTCATGGAGTCGGTTTCTAACTGTTTGTGCAGACACATGCACATTTGTGGCCTGCTGGAGGTCATTTTGCAGGGCTCTGGCAGTGCTCCTCCTGTTCCTCCTTACACAAAGGTGGAGGTAGCGGTCCTGCTGCTGGGTTGTTGCCCTCCTACGGCCTCCTCCATGTCTCCTGGTGTACTGGCCTGTCTCCTGGTAGTGCCTCCAGCCTCTGGACACTACGCTGACAGACACAGCAGACCTTCTTGCCACAGCTCGCATTGATGTGCCATCCTGGATGAGCTGCACTACCTGAGCCACTTGTGTGGGTTGTAGAGTCCGTCTCCTGCTACCACGAGTGTGAAAACACCACCAACATTCAAAAGTGACCAAAACATCAGCCAGAAAGCAGAAAGGTACTGAGAAGTGGTCTGTGGTCCCCACCTGCAGAACCACTCCTTTATTGAGTGTGTCTTGCTAATTGCCAATAATTTCCACCTGTTGTCTGTTCCATTTGCACAACAGCTGTGAAATTGATTGTCAATCAGTGTTGCTTCCTAAGTGGACAGTTTGATTTCACAGAAGTTTGATTTACTTGGAGTTATATTGTGTTGTTTAATTGTTCCCTTTACTTTTTTGACCTGTTAATTTACCTATTAAATGCTAGATACATACTATATTGTAAAAGTGTTATCATAATAATTAGGGATGCATCTACTGAGTACAGGTGCAGGTTTTTTGGTATGTGTTAATACCAATACCATACTGAGTAACCTACCTATAATTTGGTAGCTGTTTGCATAAAGCTTTTATAAAAGACTTGCAAAGGAGTTAAATTGTTAAAATATAGCCATTTAATTATCTAGCTATGCTATATTAGTTACTTTGGCCTGGAAGTATATTAGTTAGAGCTACGGAGCATTGCATGGACAGTCAGTTTGTGCAATGCTTCATAGTTGAGCCGAAATGCCAAATGGAATGGCCATCAGTGGAGTGAACTATTCAGATGGTTTTTTCAGTTGTAGCAGCTGTAGTTAGTGAACTGGCTAACTTGGCACAATGCGAGTTGGTTGGGGTGAACTTATTTTGCAATATTACTAAGTTCAGGTTTACATTCTGTGGACTTTAGTGGATGGCTTTGTTCTAAAAATATTTAAAAAGTGATTCAAAAGGGACCATTTATCTGTTTAATTAAGTGCAAACCTGGCTACTTGCTCATTTAATGTTAATGTCAGGCAGAGAGCCAAGGTAGGTGAGCTAGTTTTACTGATGGTTTATTTTGTTTAATTTACAGTAAAAATGTACTGAATGAAACAGTAGCACAGTAACAGCAGGAATCACACCCGAAGCAAATGCATCTGAGGAGCAACAAGAGCTTTACGTCTTGTTGGAGTCTTTTGATTGGCTAGTTGAGCTGTAGTTGAATGCCCTCTGCAGCCAGATACATACTGTGCAATCTTGTTCTGTGATTAGCATGTTTGAACACACCATCGTGTATAGATAAAGCTTACGATGTATGTACTCACACTGTACAAAAATGTTCATGCTACGTGAAATGAAGCCCCTAAAGACAGCTCTGTCTATGGACAATTTCCAAAACCACACACTGCACTCCTTAGTACTGAGCAAACATGTGCTGCAGCAGCTTTACTAACTTATGCCACAGTGATGTACCCTCACAGGACAAGGCAGCTCTCTACAGTGCTACATTGAGGTGATTGGACTTGTAATGAATGATCATTTTCAGCTGCTGAAGCCAAGGCCACCGGAACCAAAGTGGTAAGCGGGCATTTGGCCCACCACTTTTCAAAGTACTGTGGTGATGCCCCTCTACTTTTTGAGTTCAGGACACGACATAAAAATCTCCACTTTTACTAAAAACAGCATGAAGTACTGATCAGCATGAACAGACAGGGTAAAACTCAGTGGTAGAGCCAATGAGAGTCTCCATTTCAGCTAGGAGGCACTTTAAGATCATGCAACTCCACCTGTATTCAGGATTGCAGCAAACAACTGGACCACATGAATTCACAAGGGAATTCAACATGTTTCTTTTCCAGAGCACATTTTCACTGCACAATCTGCTGCTTTAACATTTCACTCTATGCAAACACTTATATCTTTCCTGAAATGAGGGCTGCTGTAAATAACAAGAGACAAGCAATAAAATAATAATATGTGTTTGATTATGGATTGTGAAGCATATTTTTAGCCAAGCATCAGCAACCTGATCAGGTCAATTTAAATAGGTATTCACAAAGATGATAAGTGTCTCTGTTTTTTGTTTTTCTGTTTATATGGTTATGAATGTGAGAGTAACAGAGCACTTGCATCCCTGTAAAACATCTGATCAATAAACAAACATCCACATGTGTAATTTAGTCCACTTTAGCCCTTGCAATCCAAATCAAAGTACAGAGTTACAATATTACAAAAAAAAAGGTATCTGGGAATGAAAACAGCCTGATGTTCATCAGGTGGGTAGAGGAGCCTAAATCGGCAGTCAAGTATAAGTATTGATACTTGCAAAAAATAATTATACAAGTAAAAGTACCTTCCCTGAAAAACATTCCTTTACTTACTTTAGAAGAAGTAAAAATAATATGATCTGAAAAAACTCAGGAGAGTAAAAATCCGTCAGTATTTTACTGAAGAACATGTACTTGGGTAATTGTAACTGGTTACCCACCTCTGAGTAGGTTTATAAAGACATTCCATTAGCATGACATGAAAGGCAATTTTAGTCAGTGGCCTAATTGCATTCCATCACATTCCATCACCAACTGCTTTTTTTTATTTTTATAATTAAAACAATGTGTTTTGCCCCACTACTTTTGGAGGTATGATGCCACCACTGGTTGAAGCCCCTCGAATACATGATGAAATATCATCAAAAATAGTATATTGCAAGTCTAGTAGTTGACTTTCTCTAGTTGACTTTCTGTTAATAGACAAGTAGAAAACAACAACACTATAACTACTATTACTACCATTACATGATAAAAATAATAGTAGTAGTATTTTAGTAGTACATTCCCTCTGTAGTGGACCTTTATCTGCATGAAAAAGGAAAATCATTTTACTTATCACGTGCAAATACCATAATTATAATCTTATTTTTGTGCTTATCATATGTGATGCTGAAAGAAATGCCTAATTCCATCCCACACAGAGAGTCTGTGGGATACTGCATCAAACAGCCTGGTCAGACATTATCTTAAAGTGCGGGTCAGCTTTGCAGGGCCTGCAATTCTTCATCTGAAATCCATTGTCATTTTTGAAAGCAGCATATATTAATTCAGCACCTTATTTCTCTGTCTGTCTGACTGTCTGTCCCACACTCAGATAAGAAGCGAGTCAGAGCCCATGATGCACACACACTCAGAATCTATCTGATATGATCTTTGCCATAAATATTTTTACATTTTTCAAAAAGCACCCACTCATTTGAACCCCTCTTGCACAAAACAGCACCCTCAGCATGTTGACTGGTCTTCGTGCTTATGCTACAGAAGTCAGGCTTTTGCTTTTCGACAAAATAACATCTTCTCTTTACTTTTTTCTTCTGTTATTATATATATATATTTACAGCATTTGTAATTGTTTTATTTAACATTTGTTAATACAGAACAAAAGACTGCTGGAGACATTATGTACAAAATGTAAAATCATGTGAATGGTAGTTTTGTTTATTTTCAAAAAGAGTGTCATTCTAGATATTATTAGAAATAACCTTTCATGTACATGTGCCTTTAACATATATGTATACTAGCTGTACCTCAATGTCATTTTGCAGGATGTTAATGAACAAGTTAACACTGGTGACCGTTCACTAATGGCCTTTGTAATTGAAATCTCACCATACTGCAGCCTGAGTGGCCAAATCACCATAATCACTGACCGCCAGACGCACATTCTGCTACATAAATATCACCCACTGTAACAGCTTTGATTTATTCTGAGTATCCAGCAAATGAAGCCAAGCTTATCCATAGAAACATCTTAATAACTTATTCAATGGTGCAATCAGTCTCACCAAGCAGGAGAAGAACAAATGGCATTATGCTGAATAAATTTTGTGGAGAGTGAACAGGGAGAGGTGCATGTTTAGGAACTCGCTAACTGAACAGTCCTGAGGTTCCTTGCCTTTGCTACTACAGATGATTTATTTTTTGCCCATGCTACGTGAAGCGACCTTGGGTTTATGAAAGGTGCGATATAAATGTAACTTATATTACATTATTATTATTATTATTATTATTATAATTACTAAAGCATGTCTGTTCCTCACATTGGTCAGGAGAGCACATGACCATCTAATTGTTATAACATACAAAGGTATGCATGCTGCATGTTCTATAATAAATGCACGTTATATGTTTACTCAAAGCTATTGGAGGTGAGTGTTTGGGCCAGCAATACACCATCACTATTATAACAAAACCTATATGTTTATTGTTATAACTTATTATAAGTAAAGTATGCTCTACTGATATGCTATACTGATATACTTTGCTGATATAAAGACGGTAATTTTGGACCATTTCTATTGGTGCATTCATCATAAAATGTTCATAGAGTGTAGGGGGCTAAGATTAAAAGACATGAAGTAAAACATGAAAGTAAAAATGGACACTTGAGACCATTTAAAATGAAACACTTCAAAAGAGAATAATCGTGGAAAGTGGAGTGTGTACTAGTGTAGAATGTGTAATTATATTTAAGAAACGCAATTTGTCATTTCCTCTAAAAATTTCCTCTAATTCCTATATTGAGAGCAAAATGAATGGAGTCAGTCTTGTCTCAGTCTCAGGGTAAAGTGTTCTTGAGACCAGGCAAATGCGATGGCTCTGTCTGTGGCAACTGATAACTTAAGGTTTTTTTCTGTCGTCATTGAATAGCAACAATACCTAAAAATAACAGTCCTTTCTCCAAGTGAAATCTGTTTGATACTGGCTGAGGATCTAATTGATCCTTTCAATGATGGCTTAACTGTGTATCCAAAAGAAAACATCCTCCAGGGGCAAATTGGACTGTTATTATTACTGTTTTCTTTTAATAAGAAATGTGGAAGTATGTTGATCTTTTACTATGTTTAATCAACTGAAAATTAACATATTGTCTAGTGATTTTGGAGCATTTCTCCTGGCCCATTCATCATGAAACTTTCACACAACATAAATGACAGCTGGTGTGTTGAAATATAAAAATCGATAAAAATGGAAATACATGGTTTTCTTTGGGCAGCAATGATATCAAGATGAGATTTTTGGTGTATCCAAAAATGTAACATAGCATATTATATTGAACTGAATTATGAATTTTGTAAATTGTTACAGCCCGAGAATACAGGCCATGACAAGACCTCGATGACAGAGATCCATATTTAGCTCCCTAAAGAACTTTGAATCGATGATTCTTTGAAACAGTCTATTAAAAAGTTGGATAAGGTCAATTAATTGATTCTTCTACATGTCATAGCTATGAAGAACTCTTCCTCTTAGCCTTGCAGAACTCTTTCTGGTAGCTTTATGTTTAGGAGGATAGAAAACTAACAAACAGATGATGTGGTATTCTTCACTGGACAAAGCAACAAATGGACAAATGCTCTCTTTTTGTTGAAGACAAATACATTTCTATTCATTCTGACTAGAAATACTGCTGTGTGTTGTGTTGTATCACTCATCTGCCAGTGCTTTTTGGAAATAATGTGCAGATTAAAGTTGCTATCAGCTACAATATCCTGGGTGTTTTTTTTTTGTTTTTGTTTTTTTTAGCTAGCTGTATAACACTACAGTGATAAGGTTGTTGCACTGAGTGTAACACATAATCTACCATCTTTAATAAATATTATCCAGCACTGATTCAGAACTGTTCTCATTCATCATTACCTTACTGTGTGACTCGCTCACCATGATAGCCACTTCACTCCCACACAAATTCACTCATCCCAGGGGTGTGTGTCGTGACTCGACTCTGCTGCATGCCTCAGAAGTGTGTTACACTGGCGAACGCATAAAAATGCAAGCGCATGCACAGTTTGACATCAGGTTAGTATATGAGGAGATGACGCAACCTCACAGTCCCACAAAACCTTAATAAAATGTGATCCGTGTGACAGTGATACTTAATACCTAATACCTCTTTGCATATTTATGAAGAAACTCAAAATGTAGCCTGTGTCATGCCACCTACAACTACAATTAGATGTTGATGTTCTTCTGACAACAGCGATATGTACACATACATAGATTTTCTCTTCAGTAAAATAGCCATTTCCTTTATAAAATTAGAAGTTTCAGAAACATTTCTATAGCATGTTTGTTTTTTTACCATCTAAATATTTAACAGAAGCTTAGGCAAGTGTTTGTTTAAGGTATTCTTAAAGGACTGAACTGTAAAAAATGACAGCATTGTAAAAAGGATTACATAAATCTTATAAAGAAGCCTATAATTATATTTATTTTGCTAGTAAATACTGTATTTGGAAGTATGCCAAGCATGTTAAATTATTTCTCACCCACCCACCCAACATAGCAACTCACACACATGCACACTTACATTGCAGTTGAATGCTGCTGTGCCTAGATGTCACTCCAGCCTCAATGAGGAACATTTTGGCTTTTTTACATGTAAGAAATCAATGCATAAATACCTGAATAAACTATCAAAATATATTATGTCAGAATAGCCCATAACAGTCTCGGCTTAGGTTTACTATTATGAGCGGGCAGAAGGTGTGAGACAGGATAGTAAGACACTCACTGCCACACATCCCTCAGTGTGGCTAAGAGAAGTCAGCATTAATAAGCTCTCCACCACCTCATTCAGGACAGATGAGGACAGATGTGTGTATGAATATATGTGTGTGTGTGTGTGTGCACATGGGTGAAGGGCTTTGTTTTCATTATTCAAAATACATTAAACATCACTATCATTCATTTTCTTTTTTTTATATGTTGTTGAGAGTTATATGTCGGCCAGCCCCAGCATCACTTTTTGTGATGGAATCGCCCACTAATCCACTAATCAACTGCATTTTGTATCTGCTTTTAATAATACTGCAAACTTTGTGGTTTAGGTTTCCTAAATGGACAGATCTTTGGTGAGTTGCTGTAAAAGTGCCTTTCCTGTTGGTTTCATACCATCCTGTATGCTCACTTACCAGCGCCCCCCCACGCCCACATATGACAGCAAAGGTCCCGCAGGAATGCTCAGCTGACATAGAAGTCACAGCGTTGCTGAACCGTTATACTGAGCAGATTTGCCTGCACAAATAATGTGCAAGCAAGAGTGTTCAGAAGGAAACATCACATAGAACCTAATCACAAAAGTCAATGTCTGAAGTATACAAAATAACATCTAGACAGATGGAAACAAGTGATATGAACTAATGAAGTAGAAATTACACTTACAAGCACTATGGGGGGGGAATCAGCATTTGATGAAATGAACACCTTGCCAGCTGTTGCCAGCTGTTAAGCATGGGAGTGGAACCATTATGCTTTTAGTTGTGTGGCAGCCAGTGGCAAGAAAATACTGCAGGGGTAGATATAGAGAAATAGAAGCAAATGTGAAAAAGTCACTCAAGAAAATGAAGCTGAAATGAGGCTTCTACAACAGGACAATGATCCAAAACACACAATCAAAATCGACCATGAACTACTTCATGAAACAAAAATGGAATGGAATAGCCCTCACTGTTCCCCAATGTGAACATCACTGAGAATCTGTGAGTGCATGTGCATGCAAGACATCTTAATATTGCAGAACAAGAAGTGTTCTCAAAGGAATAGTGGGTGAAAAGTTCTCTCACAAAAGCAGAAAGGCTGTGAATGTTTTTGCAAGCTGTGACATCTGCCAAAATGATGTTACTAAGCACTGACGTATGATGTCCAAGCCTTTGCGCATGTCACAAATACAATTTTTTTGGTTTCATTTTTTATGATGATTAAAATCTAAAGTATTTTGTATTGTTTGTGATTGTTTATTGCTAATGTTTAGTTCTTTCCTGAAAATTTACAAAATATGCAATATGACTAGGAGTGCCCAAATGTGTCTACAACTGTATATGTAAGTACTAACATGCAATATATACTATATCTAAGCATCCATATCTAATAATATTAATATGACCAATAAGTGTTATATTTATGTAAGTACCCACACATAACAACAATATGCTCCATTTGTATTATATATATATATATATATATATATATATATATATATATTTATAGGGCGGCACGGTGGCGTGGTGGGTAGCCTCACAGCAAGGAGGGCCTGGGTTCGATTCCCCGGCTGGGTGACTGGGGTCCTCTCTGTGTGGAGTTTGCATGTTCTCCCCGTGTCTGCGTGGGTTTCCTCCGGGTTCTCCGGTTTCCTCCCACAGTCCAAAGACATGCAGTCGGGCCAATTGGAGATGCTAAACTGCCCCTGGGTGTGAGTGACTGACGGAGAAGCGGCTTGGAAAATGGATGGATGGATATATATATATATATATATATATATATATATATATATATATATATATATATATAAGAATGTTCTAAACCAGTTAACTTTATCCTCAGGAACCATAATGAAATGGAAAATACTCTACAAAGCCTCCTTTTGTTGGCATTCTGTTGGTCCTGTAGGTTAACTCTGATTTTCTCTGGTTTTACTTGAAAATAGGACATTTTTTGCCCTGAAAATCTACAAAAACCAGCACATGAAAACACACCCCAGCTTTAGCAGGCCAGTCTATCTTAGACTGTGGTGAGTGTGAGACCTAAGGGTAACCCAACACCAACCCAAACAGGTGCATAGATCTCCACCTTCAGACACCTCAGGGCTTCAACACCGTGACAAAACACCACTTTGTTAGGCGTCGGTCAATATTGGGCAAATCAGCCTTCAGCCTGGCAGGCATGCGTTCTTTCACCTTTTAATTACATGCTAAATATTTAAACAGGATTGAAGAACAACTCGGAGGTATATTTATCGGAATAGCAGGAAACTTTTAATGCAGTCCCATTTAACCCAAGCCTTCCCCCACCCACCCATTTCTTACCTCTAAACTCCCTATGTTTTCTCCTTCACCTTTCTCCCTTATTTCTCCACCTGCAAGTTGACTTATCTTCAACTTCCTTCCTTTATTATTTCCTTCCAGCTACATTATAAACCTAATGGTTCTCAGCTTGAATGTATGGTTCTACAAAAAAAAAAAAAAAAGCTTTTACATCATGCACTCTTACAAGATTCTGTAAACGTTCAAAATGTCGCCTGTCTAATTTACAAACATGGGGTCTATTAGAAGGATCTTTTGGGAAACAAACAAAAGAGGTTCTTTCATGGCATCACTCCAAAGAACCCTTCTCTATGCCTTTTTTTTGCATTCACAGGTATATGGCGTATACTCACCTCTAATGAAAAAGATATTCCATCTACTAGCCTACTAGCCAGGAAAAGGCATCAGTGCATGTATTTTGACTTGAGTACAACACAGGGAGAATTGACTTCATTCCTGTCTATTCATGAGTCCTATGATCAGCACTCTCCTTTATGTGTTGCAGTGGCAAATAATTTAGCTTGAATCAAAGTAATTTTGCAGGGGCAGATGCACTCTCATAACAAGATTGTGCCTCTGGGAACAACTTATTAAAGTTTTAAAGCTAAGTGCCCCCTCTAAAACTCACCCCTCCCCCAAGCTCCTACAATCTGTGATATTTCAATGTCCAGAGTACAATTGATCACACAAGCAAAACCAAACTAGCAAGCAGAAAGCCATGGAATGTTTCCCTACACAGGTGACACATTTACATGTTTTATTAGGGAATTTTCAGCCATGCTAACCTACGTGGCATCAGTGAGCTAATGACAGGTCTGTTGTCCACTGGACGGTGTTGACTAGAGCGTCATCTTACACGTTAGACTATAGACCCCATAAAGGTCAGTACACTCACATATCCAGATGCTACTATACCAGGATGAAACTACACCACTGCTCCTTCCCACCTTCCTTCTTTTCTTCACCCGTTCAATTTTGTATGATGGTGACAGGGCCAAGCAGACGGCTAGACTGAAGATACTTCTTCTTCTGAAGATTGCTGTTCAGAGAGAGAGAGCAAGAAGGAGAGAGTTTTCATCAATCATCAGCAAGCTCATCTTTCTCTCTCGCACTGCAGGGGCTGCCGATGGAGGCCACTTTTTCCCCCATCTGACCCTTCACCACTGCTTTGATTCAGCTTTACTGAAATTGGACAGATATGACAGAGCTGAGATGATCTATCACTGAGAAGTGGCTGGACATGGACACCTTCACCATCATCCAAGCCACCCCCACTTGCGTCCTGTACAGCAGTTATTTTTTACAACACTGATCACAAAGGTTAGGAAAACCCTGGTTGCACCTTGGGTTCAATCAACCAAAGGGTCTGTTTGATTGACAGTTATGGGCAGTATTAACTCTTCCATACACCTTTCAACGGATGGCTTATTTGTGCAAATGAGATTTGAGAGTGAGGTTTAAAGAACATCCATCAAAAAAGTGGCTGGACATGGACAATATGGCATCATCGAATCCATCCCAATTGCGTCCTACAGCGGCTATTTTTTTGTACAGCACCTATTTTTCTTAACAATTATAAGAAAAGCTTGGCTACACAGAGTTATGCATGTTTCACAGTTATGGTCATGAGTTACTGTTCCACAATGCTGACCTGTCTTCTTTAATTGTGAAAAGTACATAGCAAAAATTTTCTGGAAAGTGGCTGGACATGGACACCTTTATCGTCACACAACACATGCCAATTGTGTCTTCTGAAGCGGTAAATTTTTTACAATACTGATCACCACTGGCTCTTAAGAAAACCTGGGTTTGACCTTGAATTTAATCAACCACTGGGTCTGTACATTGCAATGACAGTTATGGGCATAATTTACTCATCCACAATGCTGAAAATCTGCTTTCTTGTTATTTTCTGCAGATGTCATGCACTGAGTACTGAGATTTTACTGGGACAGGGCTGCCGGCAGAGAATGAGTCAGCCTAAAAATGATCATTATCTCCAACATCACATCTCAAAATATGACTAATACTGTACACGCTTGTTTTGTTTTTCTTCCTGTTCCAAAACAATATGCCCAACTCTAGTAATTTATAGCGATGTGCTTTAAACACTCCTGGCTTTTAAGGATTACTCATAGCTCAAAAGAAAGAACATGGCAAATAGGATAACAACGGCATTATTTTTTTCATGTAGTTCTTTATTTTATTTTTTTTGCAAATAAGCTAAACAAATTGGTTTTCTGAAGATCTTACATTTTGCTGTTAAGTATAACTGTCATTTGTATCTGGTTCATTCATTTCCTGTTATTTCAACAGTAATTATATCAAAGTAATAACTTTTTTGCATTAGGTAAAGCAGTCAGCTCAACCTGGCTCTACTTGACTTCCACCACATAATAAAAAGGAGCTACTATGACAGTCTGACCTGTGCATTTATGACTGAGCTTTTGTGAATCAAAAGCAGAGGTCAAAAGCAAAACAAAAAAAATTCTGGTAATTACATTTTACCTTTACATTTTCCATGCAGCTATTTTATGTATGGAACCATTTTGCAGATAAAAACCACCCACACTATACATTTAAATATATTCAGGAATTAATTAACACTTGCTGAGTTCATTCAACTCTTTGTACTTGGCTGTGGCGCTAATTCTTTGCTGTTGCTACTTTGGTGAAGCTTCAGAAGATAAAGCCGTTTCCAGTTTATAAAAAAGACAGAAGAGGCTGTGTTTCACTGTGACATTAATCTGGTTAAAGAGTATGAGCTGTTACCTGTGGTTAAATCACCGTAATGCATGGTCAGAAATTAAAGCTTATTGCTTTTATGAAAAGCAGACAATGTATAATATAATACTATACCCACATTTTCAGCAAATAGCTTAAGTTGTAACTAATAATAATCATAGTGTCACGCATTGGACTCATCGATTGAACTCCAACTCCCAGAATGCGTTGGGAGATCCTGTGACTCTGGACTCAGGCTTGCGCACCTATCAGCGCTCACAGTCCATTGAGGTAAACATGAATTCCAACATGTACTGTGACATTCTGAAGCAGAGCATGATCTCCTCCTTTCGGGAACTGAACCGCATGGCAGTTGTCCAACGCAATAATGACCCCAAACACACCTTCAAGATGACAACTGCCTTGCTGAGTAAGCTGAAGGTGACGGACTGGTCAAGTATGTCTCCAGATGTTAGCCCAATTGAGCACCTGTGGGGCATCCTCAAGCGGAAGGTGGAGGAGCACAAGATGTCTAACATTGACCAGCTCCATGATGTCACCATGGAGGAGTGGAAGAGGATTCCAGTAGCAACCTGTGCAGCTCTGGTGAATTCCATGCCCAAGAGAGTTAAATTAATGCTAAATAATAATGGAGGTCACACAAAATTTTGAGCACTATTTAGACATTAATGGCTGTGTGTTGAGTTCTTTTCAGAGGACAGTAAATCTATACTGCTATACAAGCTGTACACTGACCAATATATATCAAATTTTCATTTCTATAGTGTCGTCCCATGAAAAGATATAATAAAATATTAGCAGAAATGTGAGTGGTGTACTCACTTTTGTGAGATAATGTATGTATTACTATATAGTATTTAAATACTGGATCTGAATGAGCTAAGCAGTTTTCATTACTATTGCTTAGATGGACCATCCAGATCACCTGCAAACAACAAGAAAAAAAGAAAGAAAAAAAGGAGTTTTCATTACGTTTGCTGTTTCTCCAGTGATGGCTCGCAGCCACAGACTGACCTTGTGTTCCATCAGGTCTGATTTCACACTGAGCAGATCAATGAACCCGCCTGTCCAGTGACCATACAAGCAGCTTTACAAAAGTTAAGGATCAGTGTTTTCAATAATATAAACTCAAGTTGAATGCAGACAAAAGCATAAAATGACCGCTGTATGCTAGTTCCATACAACTACACAGGTTTCAATTAGTAGGCAGTTGGAAGAGAACAGCGCTGTAAATTATTCTAAAATGGTTGGGAAAATTTATTATAAAGTTATTATAAAAGTTCTTCTAAAATTAGCATACAGAATGTCAAAAGTGAACATTAAATCTCAAGACAAAAACATATTGTGAATGGCGCTATTGAAACGTGGAGGTGTTTAGGAACCACAGCAATTTAGCCACAAGGTCACAGACCATGTAAATTTGCAGGGCGGGGTCACTGAGTGCTGAGTTGCATAGCGCATAAAAGTTGCTAATGCTCTGCTGACCTCTGCCATTAACATCAGCACAAAAACTGTGCACCGGGAGCTTCATGGCATCGGTTTTCATGGCCGAGCAGTGGAAATGTATTCTGTGGAGTGATGAATCACACGTCTCTATCTGGCAGTCCGATGGACAAGTCTGGGTTTGGTGAACACCAGGAGAATGTTACCTGGCTGACTGCATTGTACTAGCTGTAAAGTTTGGTGGAGGAGGGATGACACTGTGGTGTTGTTTTTCAGGGGCTGGTCTAGGACCATTACTTCCAGTGAAGATAAGTCTTAATGCATCAGCATATCAACACAATTTGGACAATTGTATGCTTCCAACTTTGTGGAAGAACCTTTTCTGTAGGAAGATTCCCAGAATAAAGGTAGCTGTTATACCTGCAAAGGGGGACCTCAACTCCAGGTAAACATTTATATTTATATGCTAGTCATGTATATATAAAACCAAAAATACGGGGCAATAAGTTAACATGTCCTCTACACGCTTCTGCCTTTTTAAATGTTCATTTGCTGAATTCAACATATTGGATAAAAATCATCAATAAAATATTGCGTATACCAAGGTTATGGCACATTTAATATGTTTTATTTCATTTTTTCAAAATGATTCAGCAATTTCAAAGAAATGCTCTAAACTTTGCACAAAATTGTGATATTTAAGTTTATTCCCTGCAGAAGATGTGTTAGAGAATTTCACTTAAAAATTAACAAAATGTTTACATTTGACCAAGGTGGTCAAGACTTTTGCATGCAGCATGCCTCACCCGAGGTCCTATAAGCTATAAATCATCAATCGAGACAGTAATTTACATGAGACATCTCTCTCTGTTCAGAAAGATAGGCCACTCTTTCTCTTGTGTGTGTGTGTGTGTGTGTGTGTGTGTGTGTGTGTGTGTGTGTGTGTGTGTGTGTGTGTGTGTGTGTGTGTGTTGTGGGAAGGCTTGTCCCAGATGTCTTGGTTGCTCGCATTAGCAGGGTTAGCAAAATGGGTGTGTGTTACCGTGACCTGGTGGTCCCATCGGCTCTAGGGATTCACTCTTGCAAAATGTAGCGTGTGTAAGAGATCAGACGTTTGTGTGTGTATGTGTGTGTGCCCGCATGTGTGTCACAGCATTCCACCCACTCTCATCACTGTAGAGAAGCCCTGCCTCATACCTGAGCTGTGGTAAGAGGTAAAAGTGAGGCACATCGCCAGTAGAGATGCACAGAGCTTCAGCATAGAGCATGTAACTGAGCTTCAAACAATGCTCAACTTCAGCCTCACACAGTGACATAACTGGGGTCTTATGGACTCATTGCCTTAAAAAAGCTGTCCTTATGAAAATTCTAAAATGTTTCCTAGACGTTTGTCAAACTACCAACCTAGTCCCTTCCTCAACTGGCACTTATGTCACTGTTCTGTTATGTCACCATGAACACTATTAGTAAAAGTTTACATTCTCAATGTAATAATTGATTAACCTGTTTCCTATTTATTTCACAACTTTTCATTTTTTAGGTTTACCTAACTTGTACTTATTGTGCATTTTAATAAAAATACCTATGATGTACTTTGCTTTCATAACTATCATTACCATCTGGTTACCCTGCTGTCTCTCTAAATAGGCTCTAAATACTTAAAGCTGAAGTACTGAATGCTTACTAGGAACAAAAAGTGGGAGCACATCTGGTCTTATTCAGTTTACCCTGGCTTCCTGTTATTTTCACATTGTCTCTCAGGCCTGCTCATGACATTTAAGGCTCCTAATGGCTAAAGCAATTGTACTGCTCTGTGTTCAACGCTGTTCCTTTTTCTCTGGGTATCAACAGTGACTTTTGTTTCTAGCAGTATCTGAGCTCAGGACCAGCTTTCTCTCTAACCTATTAGTAACTAGCAAAGCTACTTTCTCTAGATAGACAAAGACTTCCTGTAAGTCACTCTGGATCAGAGCATCTGCTAAATGCTGTAAATGTAATTGTCATGGCTGAGCTTAGCTGAAGCTCCTAGCATCACTTACAGTTCACTTGGTGGAAGATCTGACTACAGGGCCATTGATGGCTGAATATTTTTGATTGGTAAACTATTTTCAACTCAGCAGTGATACTAAAAACCCCACAACTCCTACAAAGTGCACCTACACGGTACATTGATGCCTGTTTATATACACACACACTTAACTAGGATTATATTAGATACATTAGGTGCTGACAATAAATATATGCATAAATGTATTAAAAGAAATCCTCTCAAACTCATTTCTCTCTCTCTCTCTCTCTCTCTCTCTCTCTCTCTCTCTCTTTCATAAACAACCAGGTTCATGAGTTCAACACTGCAGGTAAAGCCTTGGTGCTCTGTTTAGAACAGTAACAATGCTGTTTCTCAAATGCCGCAGTGATTGGAAATGTCAGTTCACCAGCATGGCTTGCTTGTCAGTCTCCAAGGTGAAACAGCACTAAAAGGTCTATTTTTAATAATATAAGCTTAGTCATACAGCCTATTGTCCAAACCCATTTACTGCAAAAACAAAATAAAAAAAGGAATGTTCTGAGGTTTTGTTCCAAATCTCTATCCATCTGATTACTATGGACAATAATACTGAAGTATTCCTATACTTGGAAAAGAAGAGGTAAACCTATTGACTCATAGAAGCCGTTGCTCACTGGCTTCTTTTGTGGAAAGCATTAGACTTCATGTCTGTAGTATTCAACCTTTTGCTAGACATAATACTGAAAGGGGTTATGTTGAAAATGGTGGGGTATTCCTTTAAATCAGTCCTAGACTCCCAATACAGAATCTTGTATTGACAGAAATGCAGCTAAAAAGGCAGGAGCTAAATGTCCACCAGCAGAACTAAAAGGTCAAGCAAATATCTCAGCCCATCATGTACTGCTTGCTTTAGCATTTCTCCTGTTTTAACACACTCAACTCAACTCATCTGCTAATCATTAAGCCCATGACAACCGACAGCAATACTGGAAAAGGATAAGCAGTAAAAATGTGGTGCTTTGACCCTTTAGCAACTCAGTCTTTGGTTTATGTGATGAACATCAGAGACAACAGGCGCTGATGAAAGACTTCAGCTGCATGGTTGTGTCTCACAGTGCCACAAGCTAGCAGGGAGAAAAAACTGAGAAAAATCTCAATCTTCCCTAAAAAGAAAGAGGACAGAAAAATGACAAAACATTCACCAAGTGTGGCCTTACCTCATACCTGTCTAAAGTGGAGAAATCCAGCTTTCTCCCAGTTAATCACGTCATTCACCATGAAGCAGAGACACACTGAGCGAAGCCTCTGCATAATGTCTGCGGATGTTAGTTTTCTCCACAACAATGTCATACTGTTTGCTGAAGCCAGACAAACCTTGTCTCTGCAATAAGAATGCTGAGTCCTTTATACGTCCATAAGCACATCAGTGATCAGGGGAGTACAGTAGCCTAAATCAATAGTCAAATAAAAGTCTTGATACAAAAACGGCTTCAGAAGTTTATAAGGATAACCAGGTCAGTTTAGTGCCAGCTCCAGCAATTAACCAAGATTATGCAAAAAGGAAACTGTTCTCTGAGCCATGTGTGATACTGACATTGGTTTCTGATGGTGTTCCATCGTCAGTAATGGTATTCTGTTTTTTCAACCTGATGGGTTGATATTTCAGTGTACAGGATTCTAGTGGTTTAACAAGTGCTCTGGAACTAATTCCAGATGCGTTTTGATGGGTTTCTAGTGGGTTTCAAAGGTCTCCTACACTTTCAGAAATAAAGGTAGTAAACTGTAACTGGGGCAGTATCCCTCCTGTCACTGGGTTGGTTCCATCAAGGCTACATCTTAGTACCTTTAGTCAGGAAACATAACTGTAATAATCTATTGAAATTATATGTTTTACTCCATTCACCCCGTCTCATCTCCAGGCTTTTATTTTATTGCTGTGTTTTGAAACATTAGGCTATGAAAATTACAAATATGTACTTATCACCTGGAAAAACTTGAAGAAGGTTCAGAATTGGACCTTAAAACCACTGTTTGTACTATTGAGGGCACATTTACATTGTTTGTGCCTTAATGATGTACCTGAAATGTGATGTACCTGAAAAATGTACCTGCACAGAACCTTTATTACTAATCAAAATAAAAAGACTGGTTATAACTTCCTAGCAGTGACAAGTGACAAAGACTCTGGATCTTATTCAGGATTATATTCTTTCAATAACATTAGCTAGCTAAGTAACTGAATCATATTTCAGCATATTTCTTCTGTCATGGCTTAGCTCCCAATTTATTTATCTGATCCATTTCCAATCCATCCAGCTACAGTCCATACACTCTGAAATAAAGTTTGATTCCTGTGCTTGTGGTTTTGTGGCTTATGAAGTAGCTAGCTAAAATAGTTTAGCTAGGTTTTAACCTAACCTGCTAAAAAAGCAGACTTTTTGTGGCTTTCAAGTTAGCTAACTGATTAACTGTCTAACGGCTGCTGGCTAGCACAATATTTTAAAATAAACATTTGTGTCGATTTGTGTTTCCTCAGTTTTCTTCTTTGTTTCTTCTCACTGTTTGGCTTTATTCTTCTGTTTATGGGATACGTTTAGCCTAAAATGAAATGTTAAATCTCTAAAATGTTTAAGCAATAGCCAGGCGGTCCAGGGGCTGAAGCACAAGAACAAAATTAAATGTGAATGGCATATGCATCTAAGGAAGAGGTCGATCACATTCATCACAAATATACCTGAAGTAATATTATTAGCATTTAGAAAGTACTTAAAATGTAAATTTAACTTACTATCCATGCTTATCATACATTTAACATGAAGACATCTGCTCACAATGCAGAGCGATGTTTGTCAGCATAACTAAAAAATAAATAAATAAATAAAAATATTTCCATTGTACAGGATGGTTTGGATCTCTACACAAAAAAAATTCACATAGTATATTGAACATATATTACAAGAATTTCACAGGGGTTTGTGATACAGATAAAGGGTGGAGAAAATGTACTATTGTACTGTATGATTTGGTTATTATGATTCTATAATGGTATTAGGCAGATAAAGAGAGTGGTGGAGGTTAGCATTATTGTGCATGTTTCCAGTTTGTGGTGCAGTGAAGGAACTCATCTCTGAGGTCGGATGCAGAAACCTGTCTGATTTGGGCCTCCTCTCAGGAGAGACAAAGCAATTATGGGACAGAATAGTCTTATCCGAGTGGCTATTGTGTCGCAGTGCTGGGCTGCTCTTTCACAGGCTTGTGGTGTGAGTTCAGGGGCAGTGGGAAGAGAAGCTGGAAGGGCAGGCTTTGTGTCTCTGTGACGGGGGATATTGGCCTGTAATTGCCTGGTCTTACTGTTAATTAAGGTTTGGCTAGAGATAAGGAGAGTGGAGCTCTGTGTGTGTGTGTAGAGGGGTAAGTGAGTAAGAGAGAATGCAGATAAATGAACACTTTCATCACCAATTCCAACAAATTCCAGAAGGCTACTCTACATGTAATTTGTGGAAGTAAATAGGTGGAAGAAAGGAGAGTGAAAAAGAGACAGTGAGAGAGATGGTGAAAAGTGTTGGATAAAGAAAAAGTGAAGAATACTGCCACATTTCAAATATAATTGGAGACTTACAGTGCATTTTTAGACAGCATGAGGGGACTAAGTAAACCTTACTGGGACACATCATTATCATACTGTTTACATCTTTCTATTTGACTATGACTTTCTCTATGGTCATAAATTCTTTCTACTAGTCAAAACATTCTTATAAGATTCTTTTTGCATGAGATTGGTTAATTATTAATAATATGACAGTATAAAATATACTGTCATATAAATATAGTGGTCCAAGAATAGAGCCTTGCAGAACACCATCATGTTTGGAATGTATGTTTTGTGCTTTCACCTGATACTGGTCTGTCTTTTCTAACACAGTGTTTGACTGAGCTGCTGAGACAGATAATAAATGCAGGCAGAGGGATAAAAAGGATTAAAAAAGCAAACACATTCTGCCCGCTCACCCGAGACAAAATGGAAAAATGTATCCACCATTCAAAAACTTTAGCACATATATATACACAAACATAATGGCCTGCTTGTGCTTTCAGGTCTTCAGTCACAACTGCATCATTTATATCTTTTAATCATTCATGGTAATGATTGAATAATACTTATTAAAGGAATTCCCCATGTTTTCTGAGGTTCCTCCTCTTAGGCTTCTATTATACATGTGGTTAGAGTCAGCATGTTTCATGTTTTTTCCATACGAAAGCAATTTAACCCAAATAGTTATTTTTAATGAAACATTGCAAAAAAAATGTCAGCTCATTTTCAGCTTACACAGTGTTTACAACTGAGTAATAAGCCTATGGTTAATGAAATACATCTTATAAAATATATACATCAGAATATAAAATATAACATTTTTAACTAAACTGTCACAAAGTACCAGCAGGACAACTCTGACAGCGTGATGGCTGAAGATTCATGTTATCACACTTTCTCTGCTGCTGCTTATTACCATGCAGCCTCTCCACGTTTCATCAGCGTTTCTCCTAATGCTGTGCAGAGCAATGCAGTGCTTTTCCTCTAATGGGAAACTGGCATAGAAGTGCATCTCTCTGACAGAGGAGTGGTTAGTAATGGGCTTCCAGCACATTGCTGTTTCCCTGTCTACGAACAGAATAAGTGGAAGAGAGGATGTTTCAGAATATTTATAAGGAAGTACCTATTGTTTCCTAATTCATGCAGACCTCATCCTCCCTCCCCCTCTGCCCCTCTCTGCTGGGGAGATAATCATAGAAAGCCATTAGAGCAATGCTACCGCATCTCAACCTGCAGTCTATGGAGACTTCATTCATCAGAGCGAACAAGGACTCAGAAAAGAGTCACCATTCACATACACACACACACACACCCACACACACACACACACCCAAGAGAGATAGAGGGAGAGAGAGAGTCCACCCTTTTGCTCTCTTTAAGTCATTTCTCTGTAGCACTTCTGTACTCCCTTTAGATTATACACATGCAAAGCCTGTAAGATCTCCCTCCATCTCTTCTCTCTCTTTCTAGTGGATAAATGATGAAGTTGCAGTGTTGAGGATGAAGAGAGGAAGAATTTGCATTGCAGTCACAGAGCTTCACTTGAATGCCTGCCAATCATCACTGGGCTGCTCCACTGGCCTCTAAACGAGAGAGAGAGAGAGAGAGAGAGAGAGACAAAGAAGAAAAAGAAGAAGAAAAGAAATAGAGAATACAGAGGCTGAGAGGAATTAAATAAGCAAAGAAGGCAAGAGAGAAAATGAAAGAATAAAGAAGAAGGAGAAGAAAGTGAGAAGTAGGAATAAAAAGGGTAGGAGGTTAGACAGAGGAAGAGAGAAAGAAAGAAAGAAAGAAAGAAAGAAAGAAAGAAAGAAAGAAAGAAAGAAAGAAAGAAAGAAAGAAAGAAAGAAAGCAGAAGTGATGTGTGATGTGTGTATGAGCTGGGTGTTGTACAGAGCTGCTCAGGCTCAGATGAAATGAACAACAGCACGGAGAGACGCTGACAGGAGGACAGAAACAGCTGTAGTGCTGCATGACCACAGGCAGAGAGAGGAGGAAGAGTGATCGGGTCACAGAGGAGTGTCAGCGGGGAAACACGCCAACAGGGACACACACACACAGAGAGAGAGAGGCTGAGTGGGTGTTGTGTTTAGATGAGAAAGGAACATCTCCTGTGTGCGTGCACTACTGATATGATTCATCATCAATTCACATGAATCAACACCCATCTGTCTTCAGCAAAAGGGCACACACATTTGAGGATTTATAATTAAGAATCTAGTGAAGGAACCATCACAACATTCATTGATCAACACACACACACACACACACACACAACACACATACACAACGCACTTGAGTGAGAGCAGAGGGAGTTTGTGTAGTGTGTGTGTGTTAATATGTTCCGGAGGCAGCAGTTTCCTCTTGCCTCGCTTTTGCACTCCTCGTTTTTTCCCCGAGTGAGTGGTTGCGGTCTTTAATCGTTTGCGGCACCTGTCCCCAGCAGCCCTAATGTCCTCTATCCATCACCCAGCTGATGCTCAACACACACAGACACACACCACAACACCACACAGCAGTGTGAGTGTGTTTGAATATGAGCGAGTATTAGAGTCAGGATTACACTGTGACTGAGTCACTGAGTTTACTTGTGTATATGGCCAGCAGCTCTAGGCTCTAAATCACACCCAAATCCACACATAACATCAGGATAAATGCATTTTACATCATGCCTCATCACTCTTCCCCACCTCATATTCCTCTATACTTTTACATACAAAGGGGTCAACAAAGACTGGCTCCTTAAAAGACTCTCAACAGAGAACGAGTTTTCTAACTGGGATGTGTGAATGTGAAGAACCTTTTTGTGGTTCCACAGACATTGCACTTTGGACCCCAAGACAAAATGTTTGGGCTCCCTTGCTTTAAAAGCTTCTTCACAACCATTTTGCAAATCTGGGCATTCCTTTGGAAACCAAAACAGTGCTTCTTCTATGGTATCGTTTAAAGAGCGTTTTGTGGCACTTTTTGCAGGAATCTACTGAACATATACAAGTATGTTCCAAAATCGTATTGCAGTGTATTCTTATTAAAATTTTCCACAAAGAAATCTGTTTTGTCATTCATAGGCAGGATTTAGCTTGAAGAAAAAACATATTTTGAGATACTTTTTTCCTGTTTTTTCTTTTTTTTTTTTTTTTTAAGAAAATAAAGTCGTTTTAGGCGGTCATGCTAAAGGAGGCTGTATTATTACATTGTAATATGCCATGATATACTTACTTTTTTTTTCTCCTCTGTTTTTCTGGGAGAAGAATTTTAAACATTTGACCAGTATCTCAAAATATTGACTTGGTATCTTTTTAAATCTAATTGTATTAGCATACAATCTTTAAATAAATGAATAAATGAATGAATATATGAATGAATAAATACATAAATAACAGACCAACACCCTTTTTTTCTCAGCAGCACCCCCTTCAGGCCACTGTTTTGCTCTACCATTCCTAGAGAGCAACATTCTTTGAATCAGTAAGACAAAAAACAGGCAATTTGCTTGCAGTCACATTATGGCACAATTTATGTCAGAATCCGTGGAAATATCATTTTCTTTCCACATTGGAGCCAATCAGTTCATGCAGGGCAATCGTGCCGCTGTCAAAAGGATGTCTTTTCACCAGCAGGGATACCATAATGGTAGAAACCTCATTTAGGCTAAGATGATTGCAGCCACCTTCCCGCCTCTCTCAGCAGCCTGACCATTCTCTTATAATTGGAGAAATCAGTGCACAGGCCACATAAGCTGATGACAAAGTGAAACATGAAGGCTTTCGTCCTTTGTATATGCACTCTTCTCCTCTGGAGATCCAGATCATCATTCTTGATCAGTTTCTTTGACATTTCTTATTGTGGATTTAACTGGTAAAATCTTAATGCAATGTCTTCATACAAAAATGACATGACTTATTTGTTGGTAACCAGTTAGCATAACTAGCTAGCTAACATGACAGCTGTTTGATCCACTGCACAGAGATGTGGTGTGTTATTCTCGCCTAACAAAACGTGATACTGTTAATTAAAGGGGAAGAGTCGCAATATTTTTTAGCGAAAATTGCCACATTATGCCACTGATGTCATTAATCTGTCCAAAGCTTCAGATCAAAGCTTCAGAATAACACTAAACTAATGTCTTCCTTCAAGTAGAGAGGTATGATCATGTCTGAGTAGTGCAGACATGACCGTTTGGGCATAACTACAGTTTTGTTGTTTTTAATTTTTTTTACATTATTTGAAAAGGGCAGTTGCCCTTTATGTTGTGTAAAACAAATTCATTTTGTGTATAACCATATCTGGCCAATACAGCTTGAGTCTGATTCTGATCAGCAGAAGTGGTCCAAATTTTCTTTGGAAAAAATAGTGCTCCATTTACTTCCAATTAAAGTTAAGACTATTTTTCCTTTTCCTGAAAAGTAATCTTTCTGGAGATTTTCTTCTGACTGCAGTTATATTTCTCAAGCAGTAAAATACAATATTATTGATACAGGGCTCAAATGATGAATCAGCATCCAGTCTTACAGCAAAGCCCTTAGCTGTTGTCTTTAATTGAACTGAATACTCTTAATCTGACCAAAGTCATCGGTTTGACTGACTGAGAGTAAAGATCTTTGAATATATAGCTACACGCTTCAATAGTGCTCTGTATTATTTTGGGTCAATTAGGGGGCATGGTCATGTCTGTATAGTTCAGACAGATCTACACCCTCTACAATATTGAAACTCTCAGAGAAATCTAGGAATAATACATGGTAAATTTTGATTTAAACAGGTTTGTATCTCTAAAACCACAGCAATGTTGTTTGAGGCTTTCTTTCCCAAAAGTTTGTTCAGTAAACTGGGCAATCGATCATGGGACTGTTTCACTGCAGTAGTGTGTGTCAACAGAGACAGAAATGTCACAAATACCCACATGAATACTTACTTAAATTAACATGCATGTTGTTCTGTTGAACTTGACTATGTTAGTAATCAAGAGTGTTAAAGGATGAACTACCTGGAAAAGGGATGAACCACCTAGTTTGGTCTGGAAAAGATAAACCTCAAAAGGAGATGAAAAGGCTTAGAGCAAGGGGGATGATTTGAACGAGCAAAGGAAATAAAGGGGGAACAAGCTAAAGAAGCAAGGAGAGTGACTAGTCATAGGACCTGGGGATCAAACACTCAAACACTGTTATCCTGGACAAACATTTTATATGCACTGAGCCACCAAAGAGGTAATGGCTGTGTTAAACTCAAAGGTTTAAAAGGACAAACAAAACCGAGAACTGCCCAAAACTGAATTTAAAAAACTCCCATTATAAGTTCTCCCTCACTTCTCCTTGAGTATCAAGGGCGAGAGAAAGCTCAAGAGATTGTTTTTTAGTACTTATGCTGGAATAAGTCGAGAAAAAAAAGGCTCGTGACTCAAGAGGGATATTGAAAATTACCAGTTTGGTCAGAGTGACTAGAATAGTGCAAGTAGAATAGTGAACTCAAGTAATGCAAGTAGAATAATGAACTCAAGACTGAGCAGCGAGCAACATATGAGCACTCCTTAAATAGGGTACCCACAGTTACAACTGCTCAGCGTTCATTACTCAGTCCTGGCTCTCCGGCCCATCCTAGTTGTCGGAGGAGGCCTATGAGGTTGCCTGGACATTTCAAACTTATGGTATGTGCTGTTTTACTTATTTCATTGTCTTGCTTGTACTGGGTCTTATGTTGTCTTAAAAGCCTGATATGAAACAGAGGCTGCAAAACAGCTTCAGCTAGATGTCTTATATCTATTAATATGACAACATTATATTGTTGTATATAATAAACTATAAATAATGTCACAGCATGCTTTTTCAAGAATCATGGATAGTCCTTAATGCATACCAGTCCTTAAAGAACAATGACTAGCTACGTTTCAATGCAATGCAAGCATATTGAGGCCTGTTTAATTACACTTATAGCAGTTTGTAAAACATATAAAGATCTTCGTAGTTGTAGATTATTATTATTAGTAATAGTAGTAGTACTACTACTACTACTACTACTGCAGTGTTTTAGATGTGACACTGCAGGTTCTATTTTGTCTGTTCTAATTTGTTAACTCCAGAAAAGAATAAAGTCCAGCCCCTCTCAAGGAGACTGGACCCAGAGCCCAAGCTGTGTGTTGAGGTGAGCCCGATTATATCTAGCCGGTATCTCTCAACCTCACGCACCAACTTAGGCTCCTTCCCCAACATTGAGAGAACATTCCAAGTTCCAAAAGCCAGTTTCAGCAACCGAGGATCAGAACGCCAAGGCCCACGCCTTTGGACACTACCCAATCCACAAAGCACCGAACCCCTACTACTGCCCCTCCCATCGGTCGATAAGGTGGTGATCCATGGAGAGGTTATGTGTCAAATTTTTATATAACAATGTTTAGCTGTAGTGTCCCTGTCAAATAAATAAACAAACAAAGAAATAAACTGCACAGTCTCTTTGTCTAATTCAACAGTGTGCCACTGGACACAAGAGGCTAGTTGACATCACTGAGAGACCCCAGTGGAATTTTATTCACCCTGTCTGTGTGTGTCTGGATGATGCCGTCAGCTCATGCATGGCCTCTGACAACTGAAGCCACTCTTAAGTAAACAGCTTATGTAAAAATGATGTCATAATAATAACAATAATAAATCTTTATATATAGCACTTTTAATTGTAGCCACAAAAAACATTGAGAATATGAGCTATACTCTAAATGAAAATATAAGGACAATTTGAAAATTCCAGAAGAAAATGAATTAAAATTACAAAACTAAACATGATAAACTAATATATTTTAATCTGGATTTAAAACACTTACTCACATTCCTAACGTTTAGATGCTCTGTAAGAAAAGGATCTGCCACCGACTGAGATGCAAGATCCTAGGAATCTACAGTAAGTCTGCCTCAGCTGAATGAAGTGTTCCAGACAAGCTGTAATCCTTCATCAGGACAGTTAGAAATGCTGGTGCTAGGCCATTAAGAGCTTTACATGTCAAAAACAAGCTTGTAGTCAACGGAAATGTAACAGGGAGCCTGTGTAAATGGAAGTGACTGGAGTCATATTAACAAACCTTATTTTCCATGTAAGGTACTGCATTCTTAATAGTTGGAGCCGACACAGACAGCAGAGGAGCCAGCCAGTAACACATAACAGTCGTCTAATCTAGTAGCTTATGGTTGCACTAAAACATTAACGATAAAATCTGCAGACTTACTTTGCACCCAGCAGCAATACGTCTGTGTTATCAGCAGCTCCAGCTCCAAGTTTCTGGTCATCCAGACAAATAAGCAGTTCACTACCTCTTAAACCCTAAAGATCCACATGTGGTTCCACACATCATTACTACACAAGTTAGGCATTAGATTCAGAATAATTTACAGCAGCTACTAAATAATCAAGCCTAAGATTAATAAGTGAATAAAAAGTCTATGGTTGAAGGGGTTAACAACCTAACAAGCCCAACAAACAAGCAGAATTAAGCAAAGCAACAAAATGCCTTAAAATAAAACCCCTTTCAGTCATTCATCTGTTTCAGCACGCCACATGTATGTTTTTGACGTAACTGTGTGTGTGTTTTGACACTTCCTTCTCTGGTGGCATCTGCATGTCTTTCCTATGGCACAGCTTCAGTGTCTTAGACTCAGCACCACACATCCCTTCTCACATCTTTGAGCTGCTGTCTCAACACAGAAAGCTGATGCTGCCTTCATGTGCTGTTCAGATGGTTTTATTCCCTCCTGCAAAGTTGTCGTTTCAAAGGATTTGTGTTCAAGTGCTTTGTAGTGAGAAACATGGAGGTTTTGTTAAGTCAATTTGGCAAATGTATTAAAACTATGTTAACATTAGTTTAGCAAATATTTGAGTATTTTTTTTGTTGTAAAAATAAGTTGTATATGGAAATAAGTTAACATGTCATTACATACAACTTATACACAAACACACACACACACATGTAATTGAAGTAATTTTTTATATATACGTATTGTGTGTATATGTAGGCAAGCATAACCCCCCCCCCCTTTCCAGGGGACATATTATTATTTCTTTTTCACTTTGTTATTAAAGTCACAGCTCATCATTTAAGATTAAGTGATCCTTATTAGTCCCACAATGGGGAAATTTCACCTCTGTATTTAACACATCTGTGAAGTGGAACACCACAACATACACTCTAGTGAGAACACACACACTAGGGGGCAGTGAGCACACTTGCCCAGAGCGGTGGGCAGCCCAATCCGCAGTGCCTGGGGAGCAGTTGGGGGTTAGGTGTCTTGCTCAAGGATACATCAGTCACGTGCTGTCGGCTCTGGGGATCGAACCGGCAAACTTCTGGTCATGACGCTGGTTCCCTAACCTCCAGCCCATGACTGCCCCCTTATTAACGATCATACAGATATAAGGTCATGTGGCACCACAACCACCCAACACCCGTAAACGTTTCTGACAACATCAAAAATGGTGCTGAATGTTGTTTCTCATCCAAATTTCTCTAGGCATTTGTTCCATACATACATCCGGTACTCATTTTAATGTAAGAGCACCAATAGTGGTTGAACCACAGACTGCTTGGCTGCCTCAAAAGGCCATGAGACTATGCTTTGTGATGCAGCTGACCAATGATGGCCCACCACAAGTGGGGCTAGAGGACAGACAGGCCCAGTTAGCAGGCTGCTATTCCAAATGTTGAAGCAAGGCTAAAGGACATTACCCCAAGAGACCACATATTCCCTATATTTCTCAAGTGTTTGGTCCCTCTATAACAACCCATATTAACATTTGGACTATAATTGCATCTTGCTACTCTAACACTGCAATGTCCCTTTGGGTTCATTGAAGTTCTATCTGTCTGACTACGTTCCCACTGAAAGACGACTGACACAGCCATAGAAGTAAAGGGTCAGAGTTTATATGTCACAGGTATCAGTATCCCTTATCACCAATACACTAAAGTGCCAGTATTGTGCCAGTATTGATATAGTACAACTACTTTAGACAGCTGCAGTAGTCTTTCCATGCGTATTTCATTCGATCAGACATCTCATGGTTGTAATTAACTATATGACATTTTTTCCCTTTAGTGACTATTTTAAGATTCCAACATTCTGGCCCTCTGTTGTATTCAGCTATGAGGGCATAAGTGAGGTCATGTAGAGCTTTAAGATGATGATTTCCTGATTATTCATCTCCAATTGTAATGAAAACTTGATGTTCAGGTTCATTTGTGAAGATTCCAATAGCGCATGAGGTGTTGTCTTCATCATTGGCACAGGAAAATCATTCTCCATTCAGAGCAAAGCATCTCAAACACTCAATTCCAGCTTCAGGTATGTGCTAGTCTCAACTGCAGCACAGAACAAGTTCATTGGACTTGGTGACAGATAAATGGGTGCTGGGTAGTGATCCACAAAGACCATTTTGTCGCTGATATGAGCACACAGGTTAACAGCTCTACACTGGCTTTTTTTTCCAGTTATTTGTTCGATTCAACACTGACTACGACCTAATCATCACCACAGACTAAAACATGGCGTCATTATTTCATTCAGTTCCCGATTTGATGGTGTTCTAGACTTTTCTCTCACTCTTTCTAATCATAATGACAATTTGAATGTGTGAATAAAATAAATCTGGCTGATTCTGAATAGGCGTGCAGACAGGGTGGGTGCACCAAAGAGAAAATTGACCTGCACTTATCTCGTCAGGAGAGAGAGAGAGAGAAAAGGAGTGAGTGAGAGGTAGAGAGAGTGCAATTTCACAGAGAGCTGCAGGGCTCTTCACAAAATAACCTGTCAGTGAGTTCTTCCCTGCCAGTGAATTTAAAAAAAAATGTGTTTGAAAATTCACATTTTGCCATGTAAAACGGAGAAGCCATTAGCTAAGCAGCTAACCAAATCTGCCTGTCTGAAAATGTTCATGTTAGCAGGCAAATCAACTCCCAGTGCAGACACAAAATACACACTTACTGAACTCTGAGCATATTTTCATTCTGAACAGGTGGTTCAATGGTGACTTAGTCTTATGTGACAAGTTCTATGCTAATAGCTTAACAAAGAGAGGAAGGATCATAAGGGGAGGATAAAATCTGCACACACTGGCTTTCTTTATCTTCTTCTTTGTTCTCCAGTATTCAGTGGCCCCTCTCCCTGATGGATATCCATTATCAGAATCTGAAAATTGGTCTCTTTCTTGCTGGATTGAGGCAAATTTGGGAAGACTTCACACAATTCCCTTCTGGTGAAACGCAGTATTCTCATCATTGTTTGTGCATGTGATGGGTTTCCAAGGGTTTGTGCATGTCTTTTTCAGGTGTCATGCAACACACATGTACATACCTATAGACTTCATCCAAATTCATCATATTCCCTCCACAAACATGCTGATAAAATGTTACACATCAGTGAAAAAATACATTATATACAGTGGCCGGAAAAAAAGTAATTGGACACTTTGAAACTGTTGTATCCAACCTTGGTTCAGGAGCGCTACCGTCCTGAACCACAATTTGCCACACTTGCTCCATCAACCTCTTCCCAAATTCCTGATTGGCTGGATCAGATGCATTAGAGTTAAGTATGGTGAATGCTTGAATTTGCTTTCAACTTACTTTCAACTAGATCTCTAAATTGACCATAATTTTCTTTAGATCTGGCTCAAATCCTAACATTAAAATCAACCAAAACTTAATCTCAGCCTGGTCCTAGCCCTAAGCCTGGTCCAAATCCTAACCCAAACCCCACCACTGTTGAGAATCAGTTGAGTTTCAACTGACAATTTGAGTATCTGTAGATAATCTATCCATCTACAGTGGACTATCCAACTAAAGTGAGACCAAATAAGGGATGGAGAAGTTTATTGGACAAAGACTGGAACTGGAAATTCTGAAGGGCCTCAGGACCAGGATGGGAGAACATTGCTTTAAATGTCAGTTTGGGAGATTTAGAGGCCTCTCTGGGAGAAGTGAGTAATTACACTCAAAGAGTGAAGTGACATGGATTGGGCCCCGAACCTCTTCCTTGAGCGGATGAATCTGATGATTGTGAGTGTGTTGAGAGAGTATTCAAAGAGAACTCAGTCAAAGCTTGGTGAGGGATATATCTTCTGTCTTCTTTTTAAAGCTGTGTGTGTGATATTAATTTGTTAAGACGTATGATATGATCTGAAAAACTACTGCCAAAGCTGACCCAATGTGTCTGACTTTAAAAATGACCATTTCAGGCTTTACAGGACAAATAACAGCACACACGCACACACACACACACACACACACACACACATCATATTTTAGTATATTTGTTTATCTTTTGAAAGGTAAACTTTTTATGTTGAAAAAGTCAGAAGAAGAATTCTACACGAAGGCTACTGTGGAGTAGAGATGTGTAAACATCAAAGTTGCTTCATTCTGACCTTGTCTGCAAGATCATTTCTGCATTTCCATCAAATATCACAGGTAAAGCAGCGGCAAATGATAGTGAATGGTGACAACATCTATGTGTCAAAGTAACTTCTGTTTTAAAACATTATCTAACACTAGAAAAGCTAATGTCGGTTTGGTCAGTGTTTCTCAAACTGGGTCTTAGGAACCCCCAAATGCCCCTATCCTGCTTAAGTGTTGTGAGTTACCTTTTAGAATCAATGTGTTAGGTAAGTAATCATGTATTTCATTCAACATGAATTCATTCAACAAGAGATATTCTGAATACTGAACACTCCAAGAGCAATAATGACAATGATTACCATCCTCATGAAGGATGTTTCTATAGCTAGTTAGGTACATTGATCTTTTTGGGGTCTTTTACATGACAATGAACAACATATTAAATCACAAAAATCTTGAATTAATCATGCCAGCCTACTATGCACCTGACTAATAGCATTTTCAAAACAATCCATTGAACAAATGTTCATTTCTATAGGTTAAGCCAATGGAAGTGTTATTTTTTTCTGAGAAAAACACTTAACAACAAACTTATGGTAAATGCTTTGTGTGAAGGTGTGAAGAAAGCCTAAAGAAGAAGTCCTTCCAGTCTGCACTAAGGCTGGTAAAACACACAAAAAAATAAAATTCTGGGGCTGATTTTGTACAGTGGTGTTTGTGAGCTTGAGTTCATTTATGGGATCATGAGCTGAGAGATGTATAAAGCCATTTTGGATGCAACCCTGCAAAGAAACCATAATGATCTGAAACACACCAGGTGCCTTTTGGGGGAGAAAAACAAAAACTTCTTGGTTTGAAATTTTGTTTTCCAACAATCTCGTCTTACATTTGTAAAAATGACTCAAATGTCCAAACACTGTTTGGGGCCACTGTAGATTCTGACACTTGAGACACCCTGCTGATACATATTTAGAACTCTGTGAAGGCCTGTGTGTTTGTGCATGTCTCTGTAACAGCTAACAGCAAGCACTCGTCTCATCTCTCATGTTCACTGGGGTGCCAACCTGCAAAATGTCAGTTTCCATGGTGATGCCTGCCTGAGGCCCAGTTGGGCACATCTCAAGGTTGAGCTTCACCTGGTGACATGAAACCCAAGACTATCTCTCCTGACCTTTGACTCTATTTTTTAAGGCTAAGCATCAGGAAAGCACTGGACCTTTTCCTCTTTCTTTGACTGTCATCAACTATCTGAAACAGTGTGTTAGACATATACTGAATATTTACATAGTTGGGAATTTGTAAAAATAACGATCGGCACCTTTCAGCCAATCACAATCATTTCTAAGAACTACTGCCTTTGTTGAAGATGGTTGCAACATACAGTGGAGCTAGAAAGTTTGTGAGCCCTTTGGAATTCTCAGAATTCCTACATAAATCTGTGGAAATGTTAACACTAAACACCAACAGGAAATCATACAGAAGAATGTCAGGCCACCTGTGCCTGACCTGAAACTCAACAGAAGGTTGGTCTTGCAGAGGACAATGGCCCATATTCACAAACCGTCTCAGGAGTGCTAATCTGTTCCTATCAGTAAGATCGTTGTAAAGAAGACACAAATGTGATCCTAAATCAGCACTTCTAAGTAAGAAGCTTTGTAAATATGGGACAGTGACTCTAACCACACCAGCCAGTCCAAACATTTACATTGTTCTTCTAAAGCAGAATTAGATTTTAGAATGGCTGTCAAATTCCAGATGTCAATCCTATAGAAATGCTTTAGGTGGAAGAACTTTGCGTAAGAAAGCCAACCAAAATAACTTGGTTAAAGCAGTTATGTGTGGAGGAAGGAGCCAAAATTCCTCCAGTCCAAAAAAGTTCCAACAGTGAAACCTTCGGTTGCTGCTCAGGTGGGGTACTGAAAGCCGAAGTTCACATACTTTTGCCAACAATGACATTTAAAGCTGGGTTGATTTGTTCACTAAAGTAATGGAAACCTATATAATAGTGTGTTATTTGTTTTATTAGACTCTTTCTATCTCTGATTTAAATGAAGATCTGACAACATTTTAGCTCAGATTTATGAAGAAATTCAGGGAATTCTAAAAGGTGCACAAATCTTTTCAGCTCAGCAACTAAAACATTCAAGATATTTCTCAGCAAAATCCCTAGTGATGTGAAAGAATAGAGTTGTATGACTTCTTAAGTTGATAAGTCTGTGTACTTAAGAGCAACTTTAGAAGCAGTGTTCATCTTCAGTGAAAGTTCTTAGCACTGTAGTGCTAACACTCCCCACACACTCATACACACTGTAGCAGCAGGATCTAAACTTTATTAAAAGATTAGTCTCAGCTAAGGCTTGTCCTTGTTCACTGAAAGCTAACACCTTGCTTCATTAGGATGCTCAGACACACTCTAATAGTTTAGTAATAATGCTAACACGCCGCCCCAGAGGCCTACTGGGGGGGATACCTCGCTGGCCTGATTTTTCTGCTTCTCACTACTGTGGCTGTCAAATTACAGAATAAGTTGCTTCAGTGATTACTGTGTGCAGGATTTTCACTGTGCTAAGAATAATGCTCGGCAGCATGCTGATCACGAATAGAAGTCAGGGCAACCTGAAGCACTTACAAACTGCTCTGAGATAAGAAATGCCAAAATGATTCAAATTTCTTTTGCAGAAAAATATGCAAATCACATTTACTGTATATATCGCCAGGCTTGGGCACAATACTTAAAAAGTGAAAATGGCTGAATACTGAATATGCTGTCCCAGGCACTCTGTTATTGCAAATTTTGTTGAATTCACATAGCTCTCTTCATGCAATTCTTCCATTAACGTTTAATGAAAAATTCATATCTTTCATAATCTCACTGCCATCCTATGAGCTAATCAAACAGTTATCCATATCCCAGTAAAAAAAATTTAAATTTGACTATAAAGTGGGTAACTAAGCAATTAAAGTAATGACATGTATGTAACTCGCCGCCAATGCTAGGCTTATAACTCATGAAAATGTCTACTACTGCAGAGACTGTTCAGTTCCATAACCCTTTAGATGAGTAACACTGATATTAAATTACATTTCATTTTTCATCATGAGTTCTCTCTCAAGTAGATTTGAAATAATTTCACTAACTATATTAGCAGACTGTTACGTTAGCTGTGTTTACTAAATGTCCAGCTGAAGCTTTCCCATAGAATCAGAACCAGAATCATCAGAATTAGAATCCTTTACTGATCCCAGAGGGAAATTGCAGTTGTTACAGTTGCAGCCATTTATGTAAAAGAATAAACACTTTAATAATTTAAAACAAAGATAAAGAGAAATTTGCAATATGTACAGGAGATTTAAGTTCTTATGAATACAGTAAAGTGGCAGTGACTGTGTTAATAAATATTAAACATCTAGTATAAGGCAGTTCAATTGATTGTATCTCTAAGTTATTGCACACATAATTATTATTATTACACATATGAACAGTTTGGTATTGAGGTTTGCACAGATGAACCACACTTTGTGAATCACACACTGAGGGAGGAGTTATAGAGTTTGATGGCCACAGGTAAGAACGACTTCCTGTGGCGCTCTGTGGTCATTTCGGTAGAGTGAGTCTTGCAATGAAGGAGCTCCTGTGTCTCATCACTGTGTCGTAGAGTGGGTGGGAGCCATTGTCCATAATGGCCTGCAGCTTAGACAGCGTCCTCCTCTCCGACACTGCCGTCAGCAAGTCCAGCTCCACACCCACAACATCACCAGCCTTGCAGATCAGTTTGTTGAGTCTGTTGGCGTCTGCCACCCTCGGCCTGCTTCTCCAGCATGCAATAGCATAGAGGATAGCACTCGCCACCACAGACTCATAGAAGATCCTGAGCATAGTCCGGCAGATGTTAAAGGACCTCAGGCGTCTCAGAAAACAGAGACGACCTTGGCCCTTCCTGTAGAGGGCGTCAGTGTTCTTAGCCCAGTCCAGTTTATTGTCAATATACACACCCAGATATTTGTAATCCTCCACAGTGTCCACACTGACCCCGCTGATGGACACAGGGGTCACCAGTGCCCTGGCCCCTTCTCAGGTCCACTACCAGTTCCTTTGTCTTTGTTACATTGAGCTGCAGGTGATTCAGCTCGCACCATGCAACAAAGTCCTTCACCGTCGCCCTGTACTCTTCCTCATCACCCTGGTTGATACATCCAACTATTGCAGAGTCATCAGAAAACTTCTGAAGGTGGCAAGTCTCTGTGCAGTAGCTGAAGTCCGTGGTGTAGAGGTTGAAGAGGAAGGGAGAGAAGACAGTTCCTTTTGGAACTCCAGCGTTGCTGACCACTCTGTCCGACACACACTGTTGCAGGCGTACGTACTGTGGTCTGCCAGTCAGATAGTCAACAATCCAGGACGCGGGGGGGCATCTATTTGCATCACTGTGAGCTTATCACCCAGAAGAGCAGGCCAGACGGTGTTAAATGCACTGGAGAAGTAAAAAAACATGACCCTCACAGAGCTGGCTGGCTTATCCATGTGAGCGTATACTCAGTTGAGCAGGTAGATGATGGCGTCGTCAACTCCCAGGTGGGGCTGATAGGCAAACTTGAAGGGGTCCAGAAAATGCTTGACTATGGGTCGGAGCTGATCCAAGACGAGCCTTTCCATGGTCTTCATGACATGAGACGTCAGTGCCACTGGCCTGTAGTCCTTGGTGTCACTGGGTTACGGCGTTTTTTGGACAAAAATGGACAAAATGTCCCTGCATAGCAGGCTAACAAAGCAGAATGGGTAGATGGGAACCAATCGTCACAATCTCTACAACATATTTATTTACTATTTAAACTACCAATGACCCTACATGTGTCTGATTTTTATATGTAATGTTCATAATTATAATATTGGGTATACTGAGTGGTTTTCCTTGGGACTCCACCAAGTGGTTAGCCCAGAATTTTTTTTCTCAGAAGTGTCAAAACAATGTCTGAGGTATTAAGTAATGCATTTGTGACCACTCCATTTAATAACTTCCTGTGAGGGAGCTTTCAGAGGCATTAAACTCTTCAGATGTCTGGTTCCTATCACCAACACTGTGAACAGTACTGACATAAGTTTCTTTAGAATGTAGCATTTTTCACCAAACCACCCTGAATGAGTGTCAACATTTTAAAAACATAATCATGCAAAAAAATCCTCTTTAATATTTATTGGATAACAGCTAGCTAGCTAGTAAAGCTGACTGGTTCTACTGGTTTTAAAAGTTTTTGTTTACCCATTAACACTAAAGTTATAAAGTTAAAGAGTGTTTCAGCCTGCACTGCTTCCTAAATGAGGTACAATGCAGGGCAGCCAATCAGAATACAGCTAATTTACATATTTCACTCTTAAACCCACAGTTATAAAAACTATTTAATTGAGCTTTATGAGAAAGTAATTCAAAAAGATAATGTGGCTTTGGAAAATAGTCACCTAAAAATCCATTATGACTGTTTTAAGAACAAAGATGGTTCCTTAAGGGTCTTTAGTGAAGACAATAGTTGTATGTAAAATCAGAAATGCTCAAAGAACCATTTACATGTTTTTGTATGATGTAATAGTTCTTCAGATTGATGGAGAATGTGTTGAATATGGTTCTACATAGCAACAAAAATGGTTCTTCTATTGTTATGATGTCAAACTTGTAATAATACAAGAACCCTTTGGTGCTATAAAGAACCATGCATGTAAAGGGTCTTTTGAGTGTTCATAGTTCTATAAAGAATTACTGTTTTTACTAAAGAATACTTGAAGAACCATTTAAGAGTGCACACAAGCCAATGCAAAAAAAAAAAGAAAAAAAAGAATAGTGTCAAAAAGATTGTGATCAAACATTTTTGTTTTAGTTTTAGCCACCTGGAGCATTTGCTCTCCAGTTTTGAACAAATTTACTTTGTTCATGACTTTGGTAGGAAATTATGATACGTTCTCTACAAACAGATGCATACCCACACGCACATACCCACAAATACACCTTGTTTGGCTCTTGGAAATAACAAGATTCATGCATAACAGAGAGGCAGAGAAGTGAGCTGTTGGATTAGGTTAAGCCTGGATTGATGCATAATTCAAATCAGACCCGTTCATTAGTTACCTCAGCAGAAAAACGAGAATTACACCAATCTCAATGCGACAGTTATTTTTGTACTAGCATATGACCAGCATATGTCTTCAGCGAATGCTTTTTAGCCATCTTGTATTTTCATTTATAGCAATTTGGAGACTCGACAGAGACATAGTAAGAGACTCTTCACCAAAATAGGACTGATTAGGGTTTTTGTCATGTGCAGGCTAAAAAAAGCAAGAAAGAATCCTAATTCAATTATATACAGACTCCATAAAAAGCAACATTGTTTGATTATGGGGGTGAGCTTCTTTGTTTCCAGTGTCATTTTATTAGTTTTTTTTCTAACGTTAGACACCAGTTGAATCATCAGCATGTTTGCAAGGTGCGTGCATTGTGCTTCCTTATGTCTGACTTGTGCTGTATCTTTGTTAGGAGTGAAACTTTAACCATATTGGTATTATATAAACAGCAGGAGCACAGAAATATAACACTACACTTACTATCAAGCACAACTGTTATTTTCTAGTGTGTTTTCATCATTTGCATTGAAGATTTTGCCCTGGTCACTTAATTTAGCTGTAATTGGGCCATTTATGACATTGATTCCAGAGTTATTTGTACTAATACATCTACCTACGGTACTGTCCAAAGTCTTTGCATCTAAGCATATTGTTACAGCCAATAATCTCAGGAGTGACAGCTTTAAAAAACCATATACATAAAAATAAATTCAAACAAACACAAATGCAGTAACAATCATAAGAATCAAGAACACCCAGCAGTGGCTAGAATACATTTACTCAGTTACACAGTTACAAAACCTTGCTTGTTATTTTATGTATATTGAGTTGTTTGCAGAAAATATTATGATTTACCTCGATACCTCCCCACAGGTCATCACATGAATGTATTCATTTATGGCACCAAAACAGACATGAACGAAGATACGCTTCTCATTTTAATCATTCAGACAGACACATCATTAGATTTTTAGATGGAACACAGCATCTGGATGGAACAGATATCATTTATAAACTCATGTAAATGTCTTGGTTTGGTCCAGTTTCCAGATTGCACACTGGACCTAGCTTCACATAGCACCCACTTATCAAACACAAGGCCCGTGGGCCAGAACAGACCCGCCACACAATCCTGTCCAGCCAGCAAAAGTAATAAATAAAAACAAAACGAACTGATGTGCAAATCATTTAAACCCTATGTTTCACTGAAACTAGTACAAAGACAACATACCAAATGTCGAAACAGAAATTTTATTGTTTTTTGAAAAATACATGCCTATTTTGAATTTGTTGCCAATAACACATTCCAAAAAAGTTGGGATGGGGGCATGTTTACCACTGTGCTTCATCACCTCTTCTTTAAACAACACTCTGTAAGCGTTTGGGAACTGAGGAAACCAACTTCTGTAGTTTTGAAAGTTACATTTTTCCCATTCTTGCTTAACATAGGATTTCAGCTGCTCAATCATTTAGGGTCACTTTCGTTGTATTTTTTATTTCATAATGCACCAAATGTTATCAGTGGGTGACAGGTCTGGACTGCAGGCAGACCAGATTAGCACCCAAAATGTTAATACAGAGCCATGCTGTTGAAATACATTCAGAATGTGGATTGTCATTATCTTGCTGAAATAAGCAAGGCCTTCCCTGAAAAAGACATCATCTAGATGGCAGTAAATGTTGTCAAAACTTGTATATATTGTTCAGCATTAATGGTGCCTTCATAGATGTGCACATCACGCATGCCATGTGCACTAATACACTCCTATATCATTATGAATACTGGCTTTTGAAATGTGCACTGATAAATAGCTGAGTGGTCTTTAGCCCACAGAACAGTTTCCATTATAAATAATTTCAAATGTTGATTTGTTGGACCACAGAACACTTTTCCACTTCCCCAGAGAAGTTGGCAGCGTTTCTGGATCCTGCTTATATTTGGTTTCTTCTTTGCATTTAGAGTTTTAACTTGCATTTGTGGATGCAACTACAAACTTTTCACAGACAGCAGTTTTCTGAAGTGTTTGAGCCCATGCAGTGATTTCCACTACAGAATCACGTTTTTAATTCAGTGCTGCCTGAAGATCATAGCCAACAAATCCTCGTTTTTGGCCTTGTACCTTCGAGCTTTCTACAGATTCCCTGAATCTTTCAATATTATTATGTACATTAGATGATGAAAAGCAAAAATCATTTTTTTAGGTTGAGAAACGTTATTCTTATTAACGTTAAACGTTAATAAAACGTTATTTTGATTGTGCAGTCTTTCACAGAGTGGTGAACCCCTCCCCATCTTCACTCCTTTTTTTTTTTTTTTTTTTTTTACTCAATCATGTTACTATTCTTTATACTAGAAATAATGAAATATAAGGTTTAAACTATTTGCACATCATTGCATTTTGTTTTTATTTACATTTTGCACAGTGTCACAACTTTTTTGGAAATGGCGTTGGATTTGAATTTTCTATTAATATTAGCCCAATTTACAATGTGCTGCATTCCAGCCCCCAGCATGCACTGCAACATGATGTGTTCTGACTCTCCTACCCCAACAATTGTCTATAGGCAGCAGTTCCTCCTCAGCTAAGAAATTGAGCCCAAGTCTTAATGAACTTTTAGCAAAGAAAAGATGCTAGGTGTCCAATTCAAGAAGATAGGTAGGTTTAAGTAACCGAGCACAACTGAGCAAACTGGATGTTTACATTGTGAATATTTTAAGTGTCCGTGTAGTATTAAAGGCCTACTACAAATGTCTATATTTTACTGTTGAACTTTTTGCATGTTTTGAATCAACAATGGCCAGTTCGGGTTGTTGCACAAAATTTAAACAAAAACACTTTTTTCTCTGGCCCCCAGATTTGAGATTTTAGGATGGCCCTTTTACTGGTTGAGTTTGACACCCTTGACTCTATATCTATAGACCCTAAATCTATAGACTCTAAACTCACTGCAGTTCATTCTATACAGAGCCCAGCTATACTGTATAGAAAGAACTGCATTGATTTTAGAGTCTATAGATTTAATAGAATAAAACTTTCCTTCATTATACATCATCTCGGGAACCGTCATCTGTCTTGGATGTTTTCAGCTGAAAGAACTCTGAGTTCGCTGTTTTACGAGCTAAAGACAGAAGGGGAAGAAGACTAGACAAACTTTAGCTGAGGGAACAGATCATCACTGTTATTTTGTTTGTCTAAAAAGGCTTTAAACTGACAGCCTTTCTGTGTGTAAATTTCAAGCTTCTTGTCATCTGCTATGGATTTTTGTGGTCTGGTTCAATGTTCTGCGGAAGCAGCAAAATGCTGACATGTGCACCGTGGAGCCCAGATAAACTGAGGAGAGCCAGAATTCGAATCTTGGTGATGGTGTGTGCGCCTTCCTTAAAAACTATTTAAAACTATTTTTAAAAAAGTTTTTGGGTGTTGGGTGGCAGGTTGGGTCTGGTGTTGAACTGTGTTGGGCGTGTGTGTGTAATGTAGTTGTTGATTAGGCTGCTGAAACAATAACCTGCATTTTAATCCTCATCAACTAATAACACTCAAGACCCAGGTTGAAAAGTCACAGATGTTAGACTCTCTCATTCTCTTTTCTTTCCTCTCCATCTTGATCCTTCTCTCTCTTTTCTGGCTGAGAGTTTCACAGCCCCTGCTGAACGAGGTGCACTTTAAAGGCTCTTCCAGGTTACAGATGGAGATAAAAGAGCTGGGACTGCTGCTGAGAGACAGCTGATGATTTCTTTAATAATCACCTCATCATCCTGATGATATTCAGAGAGAGACAGAGAGAGCGAGAGAGCGCGAGAGAGAAGGAGCGAGAAAGAAAATGACAGAGAGGAGGAGAGTGGGAAGAGGGAGATAGAGAGAAGAAAATGAGATAGAGGAAGAAAAAAGAAAGACAGGAAGTGAGAGAAACAGAGCAAAGCGTGAGAGACAGCAACTCAGAGAGAAACAAAGGGAAAAGAGAGAACAAGAGAGAGGAGGAGAAGACAAAACTAAATGAGGAGGAAGAGAAAAATGAAGAAGAAGAGAGAAAGCAAATGATAAAAAATACAGAGAGAGAAACAGAAAGTGCAAGATAGAAAAAGCTAGAGAGAGAGGAAAAGGAGAAAAACAGACAGTGGAGGAGCAAGAGAGAGAGCAAGCAAGACAGACAGACAGAGAGAGACAGAGAGAGACAGAGAGAGAGAGAGAGATACACTATCTCTTTTATAATATGAACTGGACACAGGTAACTCTCCTTCACTATTTGATTATGCAAATGTGAGAAAAAAGCATGACAGAGAGAGAGAGAGATAGAGAGAGAGAGAGAGAGAGAGAGAGAGAGAGGGAGAGAGGGAGAGAGAAGTGTGGGAGTCCTAATCCTCAGCATTATCTGTGACAGCACTCCAACCCTTGTAGTGAGGGATAGAGCAGACAGAGGAGAGAGAGAGAGAGAGAGATGTAAGTAGAGACAGTAGGAAGCAGAGAGTGGTTTTCTGTCTCTCTCCAGGCTATGAAAAACAATGAGCTAGACAGTACATCATTATTGGGTCCTCCATCTCTACTCCGGTTAATAAAGAAATCCAAAGGTAAATAGCTTATTAGAATACAATAGATAACTAGACTAATGAATATACACACCCACCCTGTGTCTCAGTTCAGATCCTACACATATACACCCCTGTATTCTTACACTATGCCTGTACTCTTCGTCTACAGCCTGGATTTGTGTGTAGAGTGGTATCAATTAAAATCAGACACTCTGAACTAAGCATAAATTATAAATGACTTCAGCAGAGAACTGGCTTCTCCAATAACATCACATGACAGAAATAAGTTCAAATGTCCAAGTTTAGAGTGAAACCCACAGCATATCAACTAAAAACATCATCTGACTGTTTATTTTTAAGCCAGGGCTACTGGATGAGCAACGATTACTTATAATGCACATTAAAAGGTTCCAGCATTAAACCCTGCAATGCAACATTAAGAACATTCACAGTTAACACAAACAACCAGCCTCTCTATGTTAATAAAATGAAAAAGGTAAATGACTGCTATATTTTATGCCCTTTGCAGCAGCTCATTTTCAACGGAATGTGGCAAAAAAAAACCAAACAACTCTTATAATCAGTTCAAGTGAGTGTGTCTGTGTTGGGTTTAGTTGAACATGAAAGTCTGAAACTGATGACATTCGGCTCAATCAGGAACCACACATTAGGTTTGGCTTTTGAACCATCTTATGGTGCTTTGTGCGATGCTTTTATGGAGCTAAACTGTGCTTTTTGAACATTATTAGAATTATTCAGCATATAAAGTGGACATGAACATCACTATGATGCCACAGAAAGGCCTCAATTTAGAACCTTGGAATTGGTTTAACCGATTCATTGGAAAGAAATGGCACAAAAGGACTGACAAAACCCATTGCATAGAAGTGCCTGCAGAGGGACATAAATGGAACTGATAAATTCCCAAAGTTTAAGCCAGCTTAGCTTTCTCTAGATCTCGAATGCACAACCCGCACACAGATGGCTGAGGCTATATTACACATGACCTTATTCATAACTAAACAAAAGGGTGTGCCGTGGTCATTTATTTTGTCTAACAGCAGTTGAAAGAACTGAGGCGTAGTGGGAAATATTGACCCCATTTACACAGCAGAACACACAATGGCAGAATACAGAATTACGCCTTTTTCTCGCTCTGTATTTGAAGCCCTCAGAGATGGGAGTTTGAGCAGCACTTTGTCTGAAACAAAGCCATCTGTTATGATTATGAGGGGCCTGAAGGTGGAAGTGGTGACTGGAGCGCTGCCCTAATGGAATTACTGGAGTATGTAATCTAGTCAGGCAGCCGCAGGGTCAGCCCCACCATCCTTCTCTTAGGACCCCCATTTACCTTTATTCAGAAATATCACCTGACAGCTGTGCACCGTGTGAGCGGCTACATGCATACATTACAGTCATGGAGCTCAGTGTGGCAGTACAGGAGGAGAACAGACAGCAGGATATTAACTGCATAAATCAGTCACACTTTCTTTTGAATATATCAATAACTAAGAGGGGTTTTCCATTTAATTAACCCTTACAAGTCATAAGAGTGTCATCACTGCAGTTTGGTAATGTCATTAACATGTAATTCTCTTATTACATTATTATGCTTGATACATATGAAGTACATTTACATTGGATTTATATTCTGTAAATATCAACTTGTCATGATATTCATGATCAACATGGCAAAATTACAAAGGATGTATCTGTTGAAATGATAGAACTGTTGGGAATAATACCTTTAATCATACAGAAGCTCTACATTATGCAGGAGTTCTTAAAACTTCATTAAGGTTCTTCATGCTTGCACATGTCATTTACAAGGGAACATAAATCTGGTCCCAAAGTTCTTTTTTCCCTCTTTGGAATTTTGGAAACAGTCCTACATTCCCAAAGTGTTATATTCCCTCATTGAAATTTTCATTGGAAATAGCTCTATGTGCCCATATTAACTCAATCATATTTTCCCAACATGGTAGTAAGAGTAACATCTTCACTTTTGTAATATATAGGAATGTACATATTGTACATATGTTGTATGTTCAGTACATAAAATCTGAAACAGATAGTTGTGTACATACTAATTCCCTTATTAAAACAAACTCTGACCAAACATTCAGTGACTAGCATTTAATTTCTCTAGTTAAACTTTTATCATTACAGCATCAACAATATTGCAAAACGCAACCAAAGTTCTCCTCATTATCTCACTGAGATAGACGAATTTAGATTTGGTGGTTGCCAGGAGAACGATACTTGTCTGACTGCACTGAGGCAAGTGTAAAGTTTGGTGGAGGGGGGATTATTGTGTGGGGTTGTTTTTCAAGAGTTTGGCTCGGCCCCTTAGTTCCAGTGAAAGGAAGTCTTAATGCTTCAGCAGACCAAGAGATTTTGGACAATTTCATGCTCCCAATTTTGTGGAAACAGTTTGAAGATGGCCCCTTCCTGTTCCAACATGACTGCACACCAGTGCACAAGGTACAGTAAAGACATGGATGACCGAGTTTGGTGTGGAACAACTTGAGTCCTGACCTCAACCCGATACAACACCTTTTGGATTAATTAGAGCAGAGACTGTGAGTCAGGCCTTCTCGTCCGACATCAGTGTCTGACCTCACAAATGCGCTTCTGGAAGAATGGTCAAAAATTCCCATAAACACACTCCTAATCCTTGCAGAAAGCCTTCCCAGAAGAGTTGAAGCTGTTATAGCTGCAAAGAGTGGGCTGACATCATGAATGTATGATGTTTGTTGAACCTATGATGTTAATCAGGAATCTGGCATTAATCAGGAATCTGGCACCTCTTTCATAGGTTCCCTTAAAGAAATATATCCTCTTCTACAAATGTGATATGGACTGAAATTTTAGAATCTGGAAATTTGAATTTCTCTACCTATTTCAAAGAGCTCAAAATAGTTTATAAAAAAAATGGCAACATGTTTTTAATTTGTTTGATGAAAACGGACTGCTCAAGGCAAATTCTTTAAATATTTATATCTCTTTTCTTCAACCAAGTGTAAAACAAGGTTTCCCCATACTAGCACATCCAAAGTACACATAATTCCATCAGAAACATATCGTTGTTGTCAGAAGAAAAACTTGACTCTCCAAAATTGTAACTTTAATGAAGGAAGAAAAACCATACTTTACTTCTGTCATGCATCCTCTGAGTGTCTCATTGGATTCAGACTCAGAACCCTCTGGGAGATCACCTGACTCCTCACATGACTGTGCGCACCTATCAGCGCTCTCGTTCACCTGACTACTAATGTTGCACACCTGTGTTATAGATCATATGACTTACATAGCTTAATGTATAGGCCCAGGGTTTAGACTAGACTTTAGACTTATATTTCTCATGTATGACCTTTGCCTTTGTTCTTTTGCCCTTTTTGCCGTGCCCTTCGGATTGTTTGCCTGGTTGCTGTTTTTGACTTGCCTGTATTTTGACTACGTTTTTGCCTTGCCCTTTTTGGACTGTTCACTTGGTGGTATGAACATGATTTTGTTTCTCACACTGACCCCTGCCTGTTTTGTGACGCAGACACTGGATTGCCTCCTTTGACTTTTACATATGCGAGCGTCTAAATCTGTTCGACACTTTACAATTTTGAATGTAAGTCAACGGAGCTAGGCATTTTTCTAAGCTGTTTTGGGCCATTTCTTTTGGTCCATTCATCATGAAATTGACACACAATGTAAAGGCCAACAAGTGCTTCAGATTATGCCAAAAACTGAAAAGCAACAAAAATGGAGATACAAGATTTTCTTCCTACAGTAACGGCATACTAACTTCAAAACAAGCTAATCTTGAGAAATGGCTTGAATCAGTGATGTGTCTCTGTGCACCGGGCAGTGATTCATATTGGTTAATATTTAGTTCAAATATGATTTTCCTGCTTCTTTGCAGTGCTTTTAATTGTTTAACTATGTCAAGGCTCTTTTGTGTTTTTTTTTATACACTGTATGCGCTTGAATCAAATGTCATCTGATTTCCATCAAAGCTTTGTCTGCACTTTCTGCTGAGTTAATGCATAAATGCATTAGCCATACATGGGGAGCTAAAGAACACTTTGATTAAACAGTGAAGAGCTTGTCAGATGCCAATTATGTTTAAATAAGACTGGTCAACTCTTCACACTCCAGGCTTTGTTAATGTTAGTTGTTAAAAGTACATGAACATTTAACTTGCACTGCACCTTTGCTAAATTTCCTTCAGGATCAATAAACTATCTATCTGTTTGTCTGTCTGTCTGTCTGTCTATCTAACCAACCAAGTAAAGCTGAAACTCTGCCACAGCTGTAACTGTCTAAATGATGAGAAATAAGTTTCAAAAAACAGCCAATCAGAACATAGTGTGATCATATTTCATGTGCTCTTGTGATATGATACAATTTCAAGTTGCCTATTTGCTGATACATAATTAAATAGCAGTCTAGCAAGTTAAATCTCTCTTATATGAGAGCTGTTTGGTCTGTTTGAACTGCTGCTTGAGCAACAGTGCGAAATACACAGGGTTCTGGAAGGGTCTTGGACCCCTAATTAACCAGAATGTTTCAAAAAGAAAATGGATGGACAGAGAGACAGACACACAGACCCATACATACACCTTTAACCTCATATTCTAATCCAACATGCCAGACTTTGCAGAACTTTCTAGAACAAAAAGTTTTGACTGTCCAGTTACTCACAGACTCTACTCTAGGAAATGCCCCTCGGGCTAAGGCATTCTTACTAAAGCATTACATTCATTAAGAGACTGTTGTATCTCTGACACAGTGCGAACAGCCTTCAGCAGCACGCCATGACTAATTGAGAACATTTAATATCAGTGAAAAAAAAAGTTGTTATCCAGCCAGTGAACAGAAAGAGTAATTTCCCTAAGCATTTATTATGAAGTTTTTCAGAGATGATACTGTTACATTTGATACATCACATTCAGCGTATTAAGCAAATCATGATACAAGGTCTGATTTATCGCAATTATTGTACTACTTAAATGTAATTGAGCATTCACATGTATAAATTACATTCATTGCACATCCTACAGGACTGTGCAAAAGTCAGAGAGCACCACTTACTTATTTCATTTCCAGTCAAAACAGCTGTTAAGCTGTTATTCATTTCTGAGGAAGTGTGAAGATAATTTACATGCATAAGGGAGCGAAAGTCAAAGGACAACCCATGAAAACAGGGTGCTAAAAACATGTCAAAAGACACAGGAAATGAGTTCCCTAACAACTATGCAACATGTTATAGACCACTAATGTGATAAACAGAACTTTTTCAACAAATACTGCCCTTCTTCATCCTATTGTTACATATAGGAGGATCCTAAGGAAATACTGAGAAGGCAAACTGTCATTTTGAAATGGTTACACCTACAGCAGAGCTTCAATATCACATACCAATGAATTACACAGGCAAGCCCAAAAAATAAATTAATATTATTTGTAACATAGTAACATCAGCTTTCTGATATCAGGAGTAGCCAACATGTCTCTCTCCTGATTCCATCACTGTATGAAGGAGTCTGTTTCAATGGATTCATGCAGCTCATTTCCACGCCTCAGTTAGAACATGACCGACACAATCATGTCCTGATAAGGAAAAATATGCTGCATAGGAAATATGCTCAATAAAACATATTGATATGTTGAATACTTACATCCCCCCACACACACAACCCTGTCAAAGGCTCCTCAAAGACTAAGCTGGTAATTGCTTCAATAACCAGGCTTTTAGAAGTGTTAGAGAGATTGAAATTCTGCCAATTAAATAAAATTGATCTGAAGTGGAGACATAATGGAGAACAATGGTAAAATATCAATTATGGGGTTTCCACCAAGTAATTAACTCTATTTTTTTTAAATGAAGGTAATTAATGACCCATTGTGCATGATTATGCTGGTGACTGAAATAGTTTTCTAGACTTTTATTTTAGCTATTTTATTAAGGTTGAAAGATACCTGACTACATATTATATGTTGCATAATGACACCACATGAGTGCTATTGCAAGCAGGGAGGAACCTGTCCTTTGTTTAATTGAATATAGGCCTTATTCCATGATGCCATGTTGCACAGTTAATATGCAGCTTTATGTGCCTTATTTACTAACATTGTAAAATAAATTATTTTTGGCTGTGCGCCATATATCCCAGCCCTGATATAAATTTCTTATACTGTTTTTTGATCTTTGGTTTTTGTTTTGAGTACTTAAAAAAAGCCACATCATTCATTTAAGGCATGAGCTCAGATTCCCTGATTACAAACTTATTACAGAGAAAGAACGTCATGCAGAGTCATAATCAACAAAACTGAGAGCAGGTCCATGCACACATGTACATCATCACACCCTCCTCAAAGAGCATGCAGACACTAAAGACCTCACGCACAGCTAGAACAACAACACATCTCTGCGTAGGTGTATTGTGACATTTAATTAAACAAACTCCTCTCGTAGGAACACAGTGTGTGAAAGACAGCCACACAGAGGCCACGCAAAAGTTTCCTTTTCATGCAAACACAATCATCACTGTTATATCAAAGCCTATTTTTTACACCCTTTGAAAACAACATATGCCTTTGACACTGTGTGAATATTCCATGATAAATGAAAAAAGACAAAAAAAAAAAAATCTAAAAAAAGTAGTTACATAAAAAAGGCAAAAGATCACCTTTCATTTATGGAATTTCCAATCAAAACAGCCATTCATTTCAAGTTAAAGAGATATTATGTTTCTAAGGAGATATTACTGAGGAGATTAGACCAATAAGGCACTTGCATGAGGAAGGAGAACGTCAAAAGAAAAGAATAAAAAAAAAAAAAAAAACAGAAGCTTCCAAAACTGGAGGTCAAAAATTCTTCAAAGATTGAGAGAAAATGGAACTCAACTTTGCAAGACCTGCCACACACCGAAATTGTGCCCAAAAGATGCGCAGTGCTTAAAGCTTAATTACATATGACTTAGAATAAAATCCAACCCTTTTGTTAGATCTATGCTTTATAGTACAGTAACAGTGTGTTGCTAACGGGGAACACAAAAGGAACATGTGATGCAGCGTTTTAAATGCATAATTCTGTAAAATCTCAGCATATTATCACCTCTGCATCTGCACCTCTCTATAGGCCTACACATAAGAGTAAAGGAACAACCATGGGTGATTTATAATACAGTACTGTTTTTAATATGCTTGCAGTTATGATTTCAGTGCAGCTTGCATTATTATTCTGAAGAACTGATGTAATCACCTGATATGAGATGCAGTAACTGAGAATCAAGATTGAAAGAAGTGAGTTTGTACTTGTACAGCTCTAATACCATTTAGTTTCGCTATAATTATAGTTTATAATTGTGTCTGTACATCACACAATGCCTGACTATTTATAAACATAACAGGTAAAAAATAAAGTGGAAGCATGTATATTAGTATTTTATAGCTTTAATACCCCATAATTTCATTAGAAATACTTTTGTATTTGGGGTAATAACCCTAATGCTATAAAAACGTGGAGTGATTAAAAAGAGATGGGGTGATATTTTGATTAAGGATGGTTCTTCAAATGATTCTTTAGTAAAGAAGTGGTTCTATATAGAAACATGAACATGCAAAAATCCTTTGTATAACAGCTCTTTGCTTCATTATAAGGGTTCTTCAGATTGATGGAGAATGTACTGTAGATGGTGCTGTCTAGAAACCTTTGAAAATGGTACGATATAGCACTCAAAAGGGTTCTTTTATTGTCATGATGTCATGCTTGTTACAATAGAACAACCCCTTTGGGTGCCATACAGAACCTTTTTTATAAAGGTTATCTTAGGTTATAGATGTGACATGTAACAAAAACTGACAGGGACTGACCTATCAAATGCCATCCTTAAATAAACTACCAAAGAAGGGGCTGAACATAGCACACTATAATATATGTAGTCTGAGAAATAAAGTTTATGAAATAGAAATACTGAGGGAATATGAAATTCACATTTTAGCAGTCTCAGGAACACACCTAGACTCTACCTTTAATAATGACGCATTTAAGATACAAGATTTTCATGTTTTTAGAAAGGATAGGAACAGCTATACAAACAAATGGATAAATATCTTTAACACCCATCCATCCATTTTCTAAGCCGCTTCTCCGTCAGGGTCGCTGGGGGATGCTGGAGCCTATCCCAGCAGTCTTCGGGCGGAAGGCAGGATACACCCTGGACAGGTCGCCAGTCCATCGCAGGGCAGACAGACAGACACAGACAGTCACTCACACACTCACACCTAGGGGCAATTTAGCACGTCCAATTGGCCTGACTGCATGTCTTTGGGAGGAAACCCACGCAGACATGGGGAGAACATGCAAACTCCACACAGAGAGGTCGCCCGGCCGAGGAATCGAACCCAGGCCCTCTTTGCTGTGATGCGACAGCGCTACCCACCACGCCACCGTTAACACCTGCAACATAAAACAAGTTGTAACTGTGACAAACAAAGCAGGTCTAAAAACATCAACATGCATTGATCATATTTATACAAATGTACCTGATCTTTGCTCCAAAGCAATTTCAGTACCAACAGATTGCAGTGATCACAATATAGTGTCCATAACAAGACAAATTAAAGTTCCAAAAGCTGCCCCTAAAGTGATACTAAGAAGATCTTACAATTTTTTTTTATCTTGGACAAATTTTTAAATGAGGTAAAATCTATATGCTGGGCTGAGGTATACAAACAAAGACTTCCTCACAAAGCTTTGGAAATCTTAATGAAATCGTTAATGCCAGTTGTAGAAGAACATGCACCCTTAAAGAAGTCTACAGCAAAATACAAACAAAAATATATAACAGATATCATTAATCAACTGGAGCAAGTAAAAGGTAGAGAAACTAATATAACAAGATATACAGCCAAAAATGATTTCAAATTACCCAAAGCAAAAACTAACTGCATGTGCTGAACAGTAATTTATAGAGCCGTAAAGGACTGGAATTCCCTACCGGTCTCACTGCTTAAAATTGAGGGTAAAATAGTGTTTAAAAAACTGATAAAAAAGGTACTATTTAACAAATTTAGAGATCAGTTAAGTAGGCAGGCCCTTAGCAGCTAGAACAACACTATGGTGGACTGGGTAGGAATGTAGATATTTACCACAATATGGTCACTAAAGTTTTGTAAATATACACAATATTTTCTTCAGTGTGATTTTTCAGTTTTCAATAATCTCTCTTATGTTATGGTTACATTGTCTACTTTGTATTTCTTTTTTCTCTTCTCTATCTCTTTTTTTTGTTTTGTTTTTCTTCATTTGTTTACTGTTGTGCTTGTATGATTTGTACTGTTAATTGTTACTGCACTATTTTTGTTATATATCATATGTCTACTGGACCCCAGGAAGAATAGTGGCTATCACAATAGCAGCTAATGGGGATCCTAAAAATAAACAAATGTGAGCTCTGTTCTCATGGCCCTATATTATACCCTGTTCAAAAAGCAGTCCATGCTGAAACACCCTATAATTTCAGTTTAAATAGACAGGGCTACAGTACTGTAGGCCAAATAGGTGGATGTGTGTAAATGTGTTGGTTTTTGGCACATAACACAATCAATATTAAAAACTGATTACAACGTAGTTTCCATTAATGAACTGTATGGAATTCAATTTCATGATATGGGCCCTTTAATTAGTAATTAGTTCGCCCTAAATCTTATGAATGATTTGCGATACTATATAAATGTAATTACATTTAATTAAGTAGTTTCAAAGTGATTTAAATTTACATTGTTTTCCATTGTGCATCACGTCCAAGATAGTTTTTCTTGTTTTTCTGTTTGTTTTGCTACGAAATCAAAATGACAGATGACAACCGTGATATTCTTCCCTTTACTTCTCCCTCTTCCCTTTAAGACTGTACATGCAAATTGTAATCTGTAAATGCAAATTCAAATCTAATATAATCATAATTAAATACCTCCCTTGCATTTACAATCACAAATGTGGTGTGGATTGAAAGTAAAATGCCCTCCACTTCCTTCAGTGGTCTACTGAGAGAAGTGCAGCTCCTAAAGCCTAAAGGAGGAATGATATAAGCCACAATAGTCTTTCTGTGAGATTCAATACCCCACACACATTCTCTGGTGAATACGACTGTACTGTAACAGCGCAGTGGTAATGTAAAGTCTTTGTGCTGTAAAACTGCATTGGTATTTCAGCACATACAGCACGGGCTGCTTTCTTTTGTACAATCCCTGTTTGAAAAAGACATCCAGCTCATAAGCAATCCATCCGGAACTATCCCAGCGTCGTCTCGGACCTAATGAAAAGCTGGAATCGATAGCGGAGGATTCATGTGCTGGAAATCAAACGGCTCTTTGTTGAGCATACAGAGTGAATGTTTCAGCCTGAATTTAACACTAATGGTGCCATTTAAAGGAGAAATACAACGATCTGGGTGGCAAAGCCTGGTCAAGGAAGGAACACAGAATAGAGAGGACAGAGCAGAACACAGTTTTTCCACATACATATTCAATGTTATGAATGACTAAGTGATAAGAAAGTATTTAAGCAGACTGTGTGAATTATACTACACCACTTCAGTAGAATGAACCAAGTCAGAGTCTGAAGCATACTCTGGCCTTGGATTTGGACTAAAATACATTTGCTTTGAGTGACCCTATAGCTTAATTATGTTTACCTTATTAATCAAATGACTGAACATTCCATTCTGTCACTACCAAAACAAAATGTTTTTGGTAGTGACTGCTTTGGACAATCTTAGCTCAAAAATGCTAAATAGTACATATATTTGAACTGTTGCATGCTCATAACATACTTCATCAAAACACAAATATGTGTTTCGGTAGGGACATTTCTTAGGGTTTTTTCAGACTTTGGGATACATTTACATCAACAAAATTGCATTGAACTATTCATCATGTGGCCATTAAAGACAGGGATGCAGTCTCACTTCCTGCTCTAAAATTGGGGCAGTCGTGGGCTGGAGGTTAGAGAAGTGACCCTGTGACCTGAAGGTTGCCGGTTCGATCCTTGAGCAAGACACCTAACCCCCAATTGCTCCCTGTGCGCTGTGGATTGGGTTGCCCACCGCTCCGGGCGAGTGTGCTCACTGACCCCTAGTGTGTGTGTGTGTGTGTGTGTGTGTGTGTTCACTAGTGTGTATGTGGTGTTTCACTTCATGGATGGGTTAAATGCAGAGGTGAAATTTCCCCATTTGTGGGATTAAAAAGTGTCACTTAATTTTAAAAATGCAGGAGCATGGCTAAAGTATGACCCTGCCTATGTAAAACAATTCTGTTTCAATAGTGATGTAAAAATGTGTGACAGCACTTTTTGAATAAAGGTTTCATTTTGCAATTAAATAAAAAAGGTCATTAAAAACCATAAAAAAAGAGACAATTCAGTGAGAATCATTTTCACAAGTTGATTTTTAAATATATTTTGCTTTTACTATTTTGATATTTGTAAATATCTAAGGTCTGAAAACAAATTTCTTTTTTGTGCAATATCCATGTATACAAAACAGGGCCTTACCGTCAGTATTTTCTGGTTACTAATAATTGACTATATGCTGTAAGATAAATTAATGGCATGAGAGTAGCTGGAAATACCTTTAGCTTTATCCAGACAGTCATCAATTTCACTTGGCATTTAAAAGAAGTTTTAGACCAACTGTAGCTGCAGAGTCAATCAATAGCAACAAATAGTGCATGAGCAGCAGGGCCTTAGGGTGGAACTACAGACTGTTGGAAAGCTCAAACTAGGAGAAGTAAATTATTTTGTTAACACGTTATTACCACATTATTACCACATTACTAATGCATTATTAATGCATTTGACATTATCAGTGAAAACCTTTCTGAAATTTTAATAAACCTTATAATGTAACCAGTAACCAGAACCAGAGAATTTAAAAAGATGCTAAGCTGAATGCAGCCCATCAAACAATACAATTCAGAGGATTCCTTTATTATATTTAGTAATAGTTTTATATTACTTTAGTTTTAAGCTTCTATGTCTCATCTTTTATCCTCCCCCTCAATTATCTCCCCAGTGTTAGTCTTCTCCAACCTGCTGTCTGAGTCTCCTCCATCAAACAGCCCTAACTAATACAGGAGAGTGAAGTGCACATGCTTCCTGCAAGATAAGTGAATTCATTATCGCACCTTTTCAAACACTGTACGGAAGCCATATGTACTTGGAGACCACACACTGCTCAGTACTGAGTAATTAAGCCGGCAGACAGCAAAGATCAACAACCTAACCTTTAGCCCTGTCTCATTTTTTGTTCATGCTCTACGCGATTGTTATTAGCTAGAAAAGAGATGTCCAACGTCCCCATTCCACACTGACCATTCTGTTAATCCTGGCAACACTGTATCGCCTAGGTGAAACAGGCAGGTGCAAACAGCTATGAAACATACTATCACCAAACCCATGCTAGATGTTTTGACCTCCTGTTTCAGTGTAGAAGGTGGGATCTTTCCAAGACTGCATACCATTTTCTAATGATCATATGACGCACTCAAGTTCAAAAGCAAAACTTCTCACCAGCCTCTTTTCACTATTGATGCTACTGCAGCCAGTAGATCAAATCCAGGACATGACTAAGTTAAGAAACATACAACATGAAAAGCTTGCACAGATATCGTTTCCTATTCATTTACATCAGAGAGAGAAAGAGTCACTGTACTGCAAATTTTCTTTAATGGCTCCATTTCCATAATGGCAGCATGATTATGATCCTGGCTCATCAATTAGACTCTGATCAGGCCAAGCTTTTGTTGTAGGAGAATGAACTCCATTTAAGACTTTAACCTTAAAGACACTCAATTTGTTAGGTAGGGAGCAAAAATTACCATGGCAACAGATACATACAGGCCAAATGAAGATTTCTCAAGAGATGTACCCTTATGTCTTTATACCCGCATACGTGACAAAATCAAATGAAAGCATCCTTTCTGTAGAGCTATCAAAGACTTTTCATACCATCTTAAGTAAATATCACAGTAGCATAACGTACATGCTGTCAAGGACTGAAAGATGCATGGTAAGTAGGCGGTTTCCTTTTTAAACACATGTCAATATGCACCTTGGCACCATTAACGTTTATTTTAGGTAGCCATCTGTTTTAGAGGTCCTTTATTGGAATCATGTCTTTTTTATTTATGTTTTCACAGCAGGGGGTTCTCACTGTCCCTCATTGCTCACTAGCAGCTCAATGTAGTTACAACATTTAACACAGAAATAGCCAAGAGTGTCCTAGTTTATTTGATGGAATAATTTCTTCTTTTCTTCTTCTTCTTCTTCTTCATATTATTATTATTATTATTATTATTATTATTATTATTATTATTATTATTTTATTAAATAACAATATCTATTAGTCTATTGCCATTCTGTCAGCAGAATGGCCATTAGCGTGCCTGTAAAAAGGTCTTTAAATGTGTATGAAACTTGGTAAACTACATATTGTGCCTTTTCATTGTGAAATAGTCCAGCTTGACTACTGTGTTGATAGTTTGCTTTTTCAAGTAATTTTAAGTTTATTTTCATTCTGTAAGCTTGTGCAAAGCCCTCCAGGAATAATCTAAATATTTATACTATAAAGAACATCTTAAAAATATAAAGCCAGGTTAGGCTTCAAAAAGTGACAAGAAAGAATGTCCTTAATTGGCAAGAAATTCTCTGAAAATATTTTTATAAAATGTACAAAACTGGGGAGACTTCAAACTTCATCATTTAAGATGAAGTGACCCTTATTAGTCCCACAATGGGGAAATTTCACCTCTGCATTTAACCCAACCGTGCAGTAAAACACCACATAAACACTAGTGAACACATACACACACACACATTGTTGAGCCGTAGCTGTTTTTTCAAAAGATTGAAAGAAGAAGAGGCCTAGGAAAAGCACAGCATACAAATAACTTTCAGCTCTTTCTAGTACTTTTACAAGTGAGTTCATGTATATTTAAACAGAGTTCCTTGAAGACTTGTAAAGTGTAATGTAATGTTAAGTGCTCCTGTGACTTCGACTCCTATTGTGCGCCTATTTTCGCAAATGTAGCTCTCTTTTCTCTCTCAGTGAAGGGATGTTGCCAACTAAAACCAAACTTATAACCAAAATCATTTCTAATACTGATATCATTAATGAATTGTTGTGGGTCTAAAACGGCCCATCTGTGAATAGGTACACATATAGGCTCGTCGCACTTAAATCTGTCAGTGTTCAGAGGCCTAACTGTACACACTCACAGGAAATAAATAAAAAAACAGAACCCTCCTTGAACTATTCATTTGCTGATGTTAACAATGGAAAGTTAAAAGACAGCAGTATTCATTTAGTCCATAAGAAACTGCAGAGTGAAAAGTTTGATAAAGCAAGGCCATGGCATTAAACGTCACCAGACTCAAGCCAAGATAAATCACTCGTGTTAACCCCTTACATGGCCAGTGACAAACAGCAGGCCCAAAGTTTTATTACACACTTCTATAACCTAAGAAATACTCAGCCAGTTAGCAATGAGGTCCCTGTAGTTACTGAATATATAAGCCTTTTTTATATAATAAGCCTGGGGTTTTAAGGGGTTAAACCTACCACTCAGAAATGATGTCAGTGTAGACAAGTATTCAAATGTTATTGGCTCAGAAATGTTGTTGTGTCCTGTTGTTGGCTTAAGAAAGAAAAGAAAGAAAAAGGCTGTTTATTATCTAGCCAAAACCCTCATATAAGAACAGCTAGAGACTTGTTTGTGCAAATAAGTAAACAAGCAAGTAAGCAAAGAAAAAATAATCGATAACATAGTAAAACTATTTACCTGGGGGCATTATGCTAAATAAGGAAACAGCATGCATTAAGGCAAAACAGGATTAGAAAAAAAAGAACAGAGCAAGTGACATTTGCACAACCTTGGAGTCCTGTGCTGAAGCCCTAGCCATTCAGTCCACACATAACATGAAGCTCGCACATTGTTTCTAATTCAATCATCTGCTGCTGCTCCTTCCAAAGCCATAAAAATCAAAGAAAAATGAAAAAGTAAGCAGAAACAGCAACACGAGAGGCCTTTCGGGGCTAAATAAAGTCGTTGTCAGTGCGTGGTCAGAGACAGGATGAGACAGCAGGCCAGGATATGGATGGTGTAACTAAGGAAAGACGTGAGTACACAGGAAAGCCATTACTGAGAGGGCTCCAGATGCTCTGCGGACTCGGGAGGGGACTGTATGAGGACTTCCCAACTGTCTGACAGGTTTGTTACATGAGCTTCAGGCCAGAGCCTTTGCTCACAGATACAATCATGTCCCAGAGCAAAGCTGCCTGCTGAACTTCAAACTGAGATGTTCAGGTAGAGTCTATCAGTCATAAGATCTTAAAACTTAAAACTGTATGTACTTTGTTAATTTGCATGTTTTTTTATTTTCCAAGCTCCGTGGTGAGTCCATCAAAACCTCCTGTCCTGGATTGCTAAAGGGGCCTGAGTTCCATTGTCCACTAACAATATCTGTTGAAATTCTGAACAGTGGTGGGGTTAGGGTAAGAATTTGTACCAGGATTATGGGTAGGACCAGGGTGAGGTTTTGGTCTAGTTTTTGGATTGAGGTTAATATAACGCTTAACATTAAAGTAAAAATAAAAAAAAAAAAGTTAAAGTAAATGATGGTCCATTTAATAGATATTTAGTTAAATGTAACCTGAAAGTAAATTAAGTACAGTGGGGAGAACAAGTTTTTGATACACTGCTGATTTTTCAGGTTTTCCCACTTGCAAAGCATGTAGAAGACTGTAATTTTTATCATAGGTACTCTTCTACTGTGAGTGATGGAATCTAAAACAAAAATCCAGAAAAATACATTGTATGATTTTTAAATAATTAATTTCCATTTTATTGTGTGAAATAAGTATTTGATCATCTATCAACCAGTAAGAATTTTGGCTCTCACAGACATGTTACTTCTTCTTTAAGAAGCCCTCCTGTTCTCCACTCATTACCTGTATTAACTGCACCTGTTTGAACTCGTTACCTGTATAAAAGACACCTGTCCACACACTCAATCAGTCAGACTCCAGCATCTCCACAATGCCCAAGACCAGAGAGCTGTGTAAGGACATCAGGGATAAAATTGTAGACCTGCACAAGGCTGGGATGGGCTACAGGACAATAGGCAAGCAGCTTGGTGAGAAGGCAACAACTGTTGGTGCAATTATTAGAAAATGGAAGAAATGCAAAATAACAGAAAATCTCCCTCGGTCTGGGGCGCCATGCAAGATCTCACCTCGTGGAGCATCAATGATCTTGAGGAAGGTGAGGAATGAGCCCAGAACTACACGGCAGGACCTGGTCAATGACCTGAATAGAGCTGGGACCACAGTCTCAAAGAAAACAATCAGTAACACTCTACGCCGTCAAGGATTAAAATCCTGCAGTGCACGCAAGGTGCCCTTCCTCAAGCCAACGCATGTCAAAGCCCGTCTGAAGTTTGCAAATGACCATCTGAATGATCCAGAGGAGGAATGGGAGAAGGTCATGTGGTCTGATGAGACAAAAATAGAACTTTTTGGTTTAAACTCCACTCGTCATGTTTTGCGGAAGAAGAATGATGAGTACAACCCCAAGAACACCATCCCAACCGTGAAGCATGGCGGTGGAAACATCATTCTTTGGGGATGCTTTTCTGCAAAGGGGACAGGACGACTGTACCGTATTGTGGGAAGGATGGATGGGGCCATGTATCGTGAGATTTTGGCCAACAACCTCCTTCTCTCAGTAAGAGCACTGAAGATGGGTCGTGGCTTGGGTCTTCCAGCATGATAACGACCCAAAACACACAGCCAGGGCAACTAAAGAGTGGCTCCGTAGGAAACATCTTAAGGTCCTGGAGTGGCCTAGCCAGTCTCCAGACCTGAATCCAATAGAAAATCTTTGGAGGGAGCTTAAAGTCTGTGTGGCCCAGCGACAGCCACGAAACCTGAAGGCTCTGGAGGAGATCTGTATGGAGGAGTGGGCCAAAATCCCTGCTGCAGTGTGTGCAAACCTTGTCAAGAACTACAGGAAACGTCTCATCTCTGTAATTGCAAACAAAGGTTTCTGTACCAAATATTAAGTTTCTTTTTCTGGTGTATCAAATACTTATTTCACACAATAAAATGGAAATTAATTATTTAAAAATCATACAATGTATTTTTCTGGATTTTTGTTTTAGATTCCATCACTCACAGTTGAAGAGTACCTATGATAAAAATTACAGTCTTCTACATGCTTTGCAAGTGGGAAAACCTGAAAAATCAGCAGTGTATCAAATACTTGTTCTCCCCACTGTATGTACAACCCATCTGAAGTAAACCTAATGGTTCTTGGTTTGGAAATATGGTTCTAGAGAAAAAAAACTTAATAGATATAATATAAACACTTCACATATGTGATGTTTTTAACTTTCAGCGATTTCTCAGACTTGCATATGTCTTTAAAGATCCATCTACTGAAAATCTTCAGTGAATTATAAAGAAACGACTTATTCTTGTGTGAGTTATTCTTGTGTCTCCTAACCATCAAGAAAATGGCTAGAGTTCTCCATCTCTGACAAGTGAGTAAAAGGTGCAGATTGCAGGGATACTTTGTTTGGATAGCCCATCACCCCAAACCTAAATCTAACCCTCACCTTGGTGTGTACTTTAACTCTGATAATAAGTCTAACCTGAATCCTAATACTGTTGAGAATCAATTGATTTTCTACAGATGGTTTCTTAATTATTTGAACATCTATACATTACTGGGGGCTATCCAAAATAAAGTGAAACCCATAATGTCAGAAAAACCTAAACTAGCAGTTGTTCCATGTTTTTGCTGCAAACTTGAAACTGAGGAATAAAATAAAAAAAAAAACTCTTTTTGTTAAGCATCATATTGCTTGATATAAACAACTGATCTAAGTTTGCAATAACATATATTAGGTCTATCAAATTAACATGTTAATATTATGTTGACATGTTAAATTATCAACCGAAATGATCAATTTGTGGGTAGATGCAGCAGCCACTTCGGGAACAGCAAAATGGTGGGGTTTTTTTTTTTGCTCTTTTTTGTTTTACTATGTGTCGTGTAACCCGACAAAAACTAAAATATCATGACTGCTACAACCAGCACCAACGTCATCATCACTAGAGCCTGCCTCAGCTGAGAAATCAGCCACACCCCAGATGACCAGTCATTCCATTGCTTCTTCTCTCAAAGTTTTGTTCCTTGGAGAATAAACTGGACTACTCCAGATTCAGTGGGCTACCCAGCATGAATTCAGAGATTGTTGTTTTCGTTTTTACGGAGACATGGATGACAAGCTCCATTCTGGACAGCTCAACAGTCTATTGTGCTTCTATGTGGACATTGACGCTGAGCTGTGCAGTAAGACTCAAGGTGGGGGCCTGTGTATTTACATCAACACTAAATGATGTAAAATCGTCTGGTCTCTAGTCAATGCTCATCACATGGCCAAACCAGACCAGAAGCAAGTGAGAACCTGGCCGCCAGGAGCTCTCTCTGCTCTTCAGGACTGTTTAGGGCACACTGACTGGGAGATGTTCAGAAAAGCAACAACATCCATTGACTATCAACCTGGAGGAGCATACAGAATCAGTGACTGGCTACATCAGCAAGTGCATTGATGATGTTACTGTCTCCAACTCATCACAACTCACCCCAACCAGAAACCATGGATGACTGCAGGGGTGCGCATGCTGCTTAGAAACCATGACAGCACTTTCAAGCCAGGGGTTAAAGTAAGCCTCATGATAGCAAGAGCCAAGCTTTCCTGGTCCATCAGAGGGGCTAAGCATGCCTCCTCAAAGAAAGTCCATGATCATTTTCAAAACACTGCTGACACACAATGCATGTGGCAGGGCATCCAGGCCATCACCAACTACAAGACACCTCCACCTGCTTGTGACCGTGATGCCTCCCTTCCAGACACGCTTAATAACTTCTGTGCTCGGTTTGGAGTACAGCACGGCACAATGGTGAGGAAAACCACACCTCCTTCAAGTGAACAGGTACTGTGTTAAACTACTACTGATGTGCGGTGAACTCTACACCCACAAAAAGCACCAGGATCTCACAGCACACCGGGCAGAGTGCTCAGAGAATGCACTGAACAGCTGGCTGATGTTCTTTCTGACATATTCAACATCTCTCTGAGCACTGCAGTCATTCCAACATGCTTTAAGTCCACCATCATCATCCTTGTGCTGAAGAAGTCTCCAGTGTCCTGCCTCAATGACTACCATCCCATTGCGCTCACTCCCATCATCATGAAGTGCTTTGAAAGGCTTGTCATGAGGCACATCAAAGACCAGCTTCCTCCTTCATTGGACCCACTGCATTTTGCACATCGCTCCAACCACTCAACAGATGACGCCATCTCCACCACACTCCACCTAGTTCTCACCCACCTGGACAACAGAGATACCTACATGAGAATGCAATTCAGCATTCAGCACCACCATCCCTCAGCAGCTGGTTGTAAAACTGAGCCTGCTGGGCCTGAACACCTCCCTCTGTAACTGGGTCTTGGATTTCCTGAGAGCCCTCAGTTAGTCAGGACAGGTAATACCATCTCCAGTACCACCATACTGAGCACTAGTGCCCCTCAGGGCTGTGACACGACTGTGGTGGCTCTGATCAGCGAAAATGATGAGTCAGCATATAGAGAGGTGGTGCAGCGGATAACAGACTGGCACAGAACCAAGAACCTGTCTCTTAATGTGGATAAAAATAAGGAGATGGTTGTTGACTTCGGAAGAGTGTGAGGTGACCACCCCCCACTTAACATCACTGCCTCTGCTGTGGAAATAGTCAGGAGCACCAAGTTCCTCAGTGTCCACATCACAGAGAATCTCACCTGGTCCTCTAAAACCAACTCCATAGCCAAGAGAGCCCAGCAGCTCCTCTACATCCTGCAGAGACTGAAGAAGGCTCATCTCTTCCCTCCCATCCTCACCATGTTCTAAAGGGGGGCTGTGGAGAGCATCCTGAGCAGCTGCATCATCACATCCCATGGTTTGGAAATTGCACCGCCTCTGACCGCAAGACCCTACAGCGTATAGTGAGGACAACTGAGAAGATCATTGGGGTCTCTCTCCCCTCCATCATGGACACCTACAACAAATGCCAACAGCATTGTGGATGACCCCATACATCCCTCACACAGACCTTTTTTTACTGCTGCTGTCTGGCACAAAAGTACCAGAGCATCTGTGCCATCACTGCCAGACTCTGCAACAGCTTTGCTCCCCAAGTGATCAGGTTTTTAAACTCACAAGGACTGAACTGCACTTTATTCCACTACCTCACATCCAGAAATGTGTGTTGTGTTGGTGCTTCTCTGTCCTGGCTGTTTAATGTCCTTCTCTGTCCTGTCTGTGTCTAATGTCTGTTTAGTTTATCGTATTTATTGTATTATTTCTAGCTTATTTTGTTCCTTGCACACTATGTCTGCACATTTGCAATTTGAACTTTTTGTTCCTGTACTTTTGTTTTTGCACCATGTTGTTCCTGGAAGAACATAATTTCACTCCACTGTGTACTTGTATATAAATGGAATGACAATAAAAGCCTCTTGACTTGACTATCACAATGGTTTTAATACATTTTCAATCTTTGACCCTTTTATACAGTAGTAGAGGCTGAAGCTGCAGCATGTTGTATGTTGCTATGATAGAATCTGTGATTGTAGCCCTCTTTTTAAAATACAACTTGTAGCCTCTTATGCTTCTTGGAACAGTAGTGGTTCCAAAATGTACTTTGTCACATTCTTAATAACTTTCATATTTCATAAGCTACATTCAAAAGATGGGCATCATATGAGAGCTGTCTTCTTTCCAGGTAATGTCATTTAAAACCCTTGCTATAGAAGAAGCTGAACTCACAAATTTTTTTGTCTACTGAAAGTCAAAAAGAGCTATAAAGTATAAAGAGATGGCGTTTCTTCAATTATCTACTCTGTAAAAATGATTTTTATATAAAATAATACAAAGAGAGTCTATGATTTTTGCCTTTCAGCAGTAAATTGTAAGCATATAGTAAAATGTTTATGATCATAAAACACTTTTACTGTTAATTTTGAGAGCTTTTACAAAAAAATTAAATAAAATAAAAATGTGCATTTATTTCATGCAGTTACTGAATAATTTGCTTTAAGATTTGGTCATGTAAATTCAGATGGAAAAAATAAAAAATATCCATAAGAAGTTAAAGTAATTCCTTCGACAGACGACTATTGATTGTGCGAAATACGTACAAATGGCAAAATCTTTCTTTAGGGACAAATTTGAGCAAAAAAACAAGTTCAAGTTAGTATCAGTGGAGCAACCGTGTGAACTGCAAGGCTAAAAATGGGCAACTTCAAACTGAAATGTCCTCTTGAATTACTTATGCCATGAGTGACTTCAAGCATGATCACAGTAGATTAGGTTGAGGGTCATTCATCATGTTCAACACCATCTCTACAGTGACAGAATTGTGGAATATCTTTATGAATTCTTGTTAAGACCTGGGTCAAGCACTGAGCTCTGATGCTGATCACAGAGGTAGGATGCTAATGGCAGTGGTTCCAATTTGTCTTGTTTCCAGAGAAGCGAGGGAGAAAGCTTCATGCCGGCTGTCTCTGGTTATTTCTGACCCAGCAAGGCTTGGTCCCAGTGGGAGTGTGGGGGTGTTAGCAACGTCAGCCTCCTGGGGCCCGTATTGCGCTCTAATTGTATTGACAGCTCACAGCATGCAGGGAGCACCAGAGTCAACCGGTGTGTGTTTCCGAGAAGCTCGGCCTTCCTCTCCTGTTTCACCAGCTGATCCTAATTGGCAGAGAAAGGCAAAGAAAAAGGAGACTGGAGAGAACACTTTGTCTCTTTCTGCACAGCTGGGGCAAAGTCAACATGGCAGACAGCACTAGTGCAGTAACACCTGTATGCTAATGTGGTCCACAGCCTTTTGTAGCTCTCCGGGTTGAATAACGTTGAGGTCTTTTACCAGAAACACTTCTTTCCACTAACAGTATTTGACACCCACTGACTTTGTGCACTTTGCATCAGCCTCTACATGGATTTACTAATGTTCTGCACCATCACAAACCTTATTTTATAGATAAAAAGTGGAAGATAAAAAGGCACAGAGACTCTTTATATCCATAGGATTGAAGGGGAGGTTGCTGCTCTTTTGCACTTTCATATGTATTCATATAATTTTTACTCCCAAAGCACAAAATATTTGGAGGAGATCATTATAATGAACCACCTATTCTAATATTAAATGCTGACTGACACCTGAGGAATGTAAGAACATTTTCAACTAAATCTGAATCACATTACAAACTAGGATATTTAGTAGTATTTCTAGAACTGAGATAGATTGGGGTGAACTATGTATTTTTTTTTTAGTTAGAAAAAATATTGCATAGGCCAACATACTTTCATATCTATGCCAGAAGTGATCCTGTTTTAAGATGTGAGCCCAGTAATGTAGGCCACTTTTTGGGCCATAAGCAGTGCTTTTTCAAAAAATTTATCAAAATTGGCCTACATCCATATGATATCTGTGAGGGGTTTGTATTGTGCTGGTCAGATGTTAATTGCACCTATATTCATTTGCATGTATGTTTATTAGTAGATAATTTGCTAAACTGACTACTCCGACTACCACAGAGTGTTTGAAGACTATCAGCAGTTGGTGCCTCATTCAGTAAATCTGCCTCAAGATTTAAAAAAAGAGAGGTGGCAGGCATCAATAGTACAGTAGCACCTGTTTGCTGAGGTAGCACTCATGTATTTTTCCTTTCATATAAGATACAGTTGAGCACTTCCAGACAGCTATGAACACCTCAAAGATATGATGGTAAAGATGGTGGGAAGTGCTAATACAGTGCATGGTCTTTTTAATTTCCTGGATGGAATACATTGGAACCTGTTTAATTGGAGTGGAATTGAGATTTTTCACCATGAAAACTTGAACAATGACTTGGGTCGTTTAATACATACAGACGTTGTGCTCTAGACAGCTTCAAATATTTGATGGCGAAGAAATAATTAGTGCAGTAGAACCTGTTTGCTGATGCAGTACACAGCAGTTTCTTTTTGTGTGCAGTGTATTTGAGATTCTTCACCATAAAGCACTTGTTGGGCCTTATGTCAGTTTATACACACAGGCTTTGTGTACTTTGTGTTGACCTCTAGACAGCTAAGAACGCATCAAATGATTTGATGGTGAAGAGACAATGTACAAGAACTAACGCAAATGGTTCCCTTTCCTGCAAGTTCAAGTTCACTCTATGTCAAAACCCTGAGTGTTTTCCTTCTGGGTAGGAATCTGAATTGCTTAAAATCATTCAAGGCTGTCAACTTCAGAGCCAAGGAATACTTTTATGCTAACAGAGGGTGAAGCTCAAGCTATTTTGAGCACTCCTGCTGAGGAAGGCAAGCTAAGTCATCCCCTCATGTAGAGTTACAGAATGTGGTTGGAAAGAGGGCAGGGGAGCCTGGAAGAGGGGCATTGGACGTTGCTCGTTACCCTCCATGCATGCTGGGGCCTGGCAGCCAGGTGATGCAAACTGACGGGCAAGAGATGGAGCGGGAAACCTCCAATCCCCAGAACTCATTCCAGCATGTCTGGCCCTGCCAATCATACCTATATAAACTCTCTCTTCCCTCCCAAGCTCCCCCATTCTCTCATTTAAGCAGCTGCCTGAGAGGAAGATCGAGAGAAAGAAGGACAGGGAAAAAGAGAGAGAGAGTTGTATGTGGGGGAAACAGAGCAGTCAGAAAGTCAAGGCTTGGACACACCCCACTAGCTTGATCCAGATGTAGGAGCCCAGAGAGGCCCAGAAACAGATGACTACACCTGGGGGAAAGCATGATGCTTGAGATTTAATTAAATTCTATATAATTCAATTTTATTTGAATTGCACTTTTTATAATAGATATTGTCCCAAAGCAACTTCAAGAGCAAAAGGAAGGCAGTATTGCTTAGTAAAGCTCCTCAAGAGTATGAAGAAACACAAAGAGGAGCAAAACCCCTTAAAGCATAAAGACAAACCACTGAAAGGAACCAGAACTCAAAATGAAAAACTCTCTAGGAGGAAGAAACTCTCTATGAGCATAAGGAAAAACCACTGAGAAGAGCCAATACTTAAAAGGAGGAAAGGAAGAACTACAGAGACAGGGCTCATACAGGTTCTGGGAAACCTGAAATCACAAAGTTAGTGGACTAATTTTTCACATGACCAGTGACCTCTCATGTTTCACATGAGCTTGCGCTCCTTTATTTGTGGGATCAATTACCATGTGCGTCACACCATTAATTTTAGCCTGCACAGTCTTTTAGCTAGTAGCGTAGATGCTATATCACTCACAGTTGCACTTTATTGAGTCAGAATACCTGGAAAGTGTGCTTTTGGCCTGTAATGGCTGGAAAATGGTGAATACAATGACTTATGGCGCAAGGTCAAAGTCAAAACTAGGGGGCACAAAAACAAGATGAGTTTTAACAATTTAAGTTTTAACAATTCGTGCTTGTAAATATCCCTCCCTTGTAAATATCCCTTGTAAATTTCCCATAAATGTGAAACTCATGAGCACAGAAAGAAGTTCTGCGTGCTCAACCTTTTTTTCATTCTGACATTTTTTCCTTCTCAATGTGATAATTGTCCTCGTGTGATATGTCGACTTTCGACTGCTTTCTGTGCTTGAGTGAAATTTTTCTGCTCAAGTATTGGATTGGGGTGGTTTTGACAGTTTGGGGCAGGCATGGGGGGGTGGGTTTGACAGTTTGGGGGTGGGCTCATGGCTCTTTGTCAGCAAATGCTATTGGCTCATGGTGGTGTGGCTGACCACACAGTATGAAAAGCCCTTCTCCAGAAGATAAACATGGAGGAAGGTGAGTAAGGTTAAAAGCAAACTCTGGTTTATTCTAAATTATAAGAATAATTTAACAGTCAAGCGTAACATTTTTTATGAGCATGCATTCACTACTGATTCCCATTGCCCACTTGCCTAGCTGGCTCAAGCCAAAAGGCTGTAGTGTAGCTTGAAACATTAAGAGACAAATCAACTATACCAGGGGTATCCAATCTTATCCACAAAGGGCCGGTTTTCTGCAGGTTTTCGTTGCAACAAAGCAGGAGCACACATGCTAAGACTGGCTGATTAAGAGTGGAGTCAGTTGTGCTCTGCTTGAGTGAAACGAAAATCTGCACCCACACCGGCCCTTTGTGGACAAGACTGGACACCCCTGAACTATACACTGAAGCCAATAACAAGAGTATTAAATATATAAAATTTTATTGTCGATGCCACATTAATTTCTTATTTGGGAAAAAAATGTCCTTTTACACAATTTAAGTTGCCGATATTTCGTTGCTAATTCCACTTAGCTATTAGCTAAACTAACATTACACTTCCTACAGTTTAAGTTTAAAATGGATAAGCACCAACATGATACTTAAAAAGTTAATGATGTTAAGCGTGACTATTAAATTATTCTTATAACTTAGATAAGCCAGATCTAACCTTACTCACCTTCCGCCATGTTGTCTTCTTGAGAATGGCATTTCGTACTGTGCGGTCAGCCACAACACCAGGAGCCATCAGCCAATAGCATTCGCTGACAAACGGCCATGAGGCCGCCCCCAAACTGTCAAAACCACCCCAATCCAATACTCGAGCACAAAAATTTCACTCAAGCACAGAAAGCAGTAGAAGCTAATTCATGGTGTGGAGGACAACTATCGAATCGAGAGGGAAAAAACCATCGGCGAATGAAAAAAGGTGGTTTGAGCACGATATGATGATAAATACGCACGCAGGACTTGTGCTCACGAGTTTCACATTTATGCTCACAGCAGGGATATTTACAAGCGCGAATTGTTAAAACTTGCAAGTTTATTTTTTTCATCTTGTGTTTTTGCACCTCCTAGTTGTGACGTTGATGTGGCACCATAATGACTTTAACAATGTAAAAAGAAAATAAGTGTATGACGGGATGCTGCTACTGTATGAAGAAAATTGGCTTTGGAAACATGGGTGAGTCGGCAGCGGAAGCCTCATGAAGGGAAGCAGACATTGTGATCTGAAGAAAAGCAAAGAAGCCAACAGCTATGTTTGGTTTTGCAGCTCAAAACAACAAAAGCAAGCTGTTCAGGGCCAGTGAATTAACCACCACTAGTAGCACCACTGGCGACAAGAGCTTATATATACTCAGAGGAACTGCTTGCAATTCAACACCACCATAAATGTCTTCATACATTATGAAAAGTGATTGTCTGAAATGTCTTGCACTGTATTTCATAATGATGCTCATTCAACAGGTGTCGAAAGCTAATGAACACATACTTTTTTATGATGAAAACCACAAATCACAGCATACCTAAATTAATGTTCAATTTAGACATTGGGAATATGATGGAATCATGAAAATATTTTGGAGCCCTCTCAAATTTTGTCACCATTCATGGTTAGAGAATGTTCCTGTGTCTGGAAAAGCTTTGGAAATTTTGTCAAATGTGAAGGCCTATCTTGAAAAAATAAGTGAAAAGGAGTTGCATCGTATGAGATGGTGAAAGCACTGACTAAAGAGCCATTGCGAACCAACAAAATGAACATTTTCCTTTCTGTAGTCAAACATATAGCCCCTTTCTTAACCTTATTCCAGACAGACTCATCAATAATATTCTCTCTGTTAGAGGATATGCACTGTATGCTGAGACATCTAATGCAGTGATTTAAGCTACAAGGCATATAGAAATCCTCAACTTAGGCAAAGCTGGTGAAAAGCAATCTGTCTAAAAAAGAAAACCATGATGTTGGTTTTGTTACAGATGCTCTTCTGAAACAACTGTGACGGAAGGAGAAAATTAGTGAATTGTGGGAGCCGGAGTTTAAGACAGACTGTAGAAACATTTTGAAAGATGTTTAGGAAAGCACCCGTCAAGTACACACTTGTTCAGTGCTTGTCTGCCTTAGACCTGAGACTCATGGCCTCTAAAAGGGGGAAGTGCCAAGATAACATGATGCCAAGAGAGTCAATCCAGCTAAATGTGATGGCATCCTACAACAGTTTGGTGAGCTCATTGAAACCACTGCAGTAAGCATACTATTAAGAGTTCAGAGACTTTCAGTTAAGTGACAGAGTGGATATTCTATTTCTTCAGCATATGGCTGACAGTGTCAGATACTCAGAAATATGGCCCATATGCTGCAGCCTGTTGCATCTCTCATATGGCCAAGCAAATGTAGAGGGTGGATTTTATATCAATAAGGAACTTAGGAGGTTGAGAATCTACACTACAAGCCTTTGGTAGCACAGCACATTATTTTTTATTATATTCGCTTTGTTGGTGAACATCAGCAAGGAACTGATCAATTTTGCCTCTACAATAAGACAACATTACATAACCACCTGGAAGACGAAAAGAGCAACCAGTGTATTTCAAGAAAGAGGAAGATATAGAAGAACTTCCTTGATAAAATTGGCAGATGACTTTCCAGAGTCAACAGGACAGGTTACATGGATTGCCATGTCAAATAGCATGAGAAAGACTGCAATGTTGAAACAGAGTAAATGTGATGTTAAGTGGAGGATTAAAGAACGAGATAAGGAATCTAAACAAGGTAGGAGAGTACAATCGCACTAGATTTATGATGCCACTTTTGATACCCTCCTAACATTATGCCTCTTAAAATGTCAAGGAGTTACCGTCTGCAACACCTCTGTAGTCTTACTCTGATAGCACAAACTTCTCTCTCTGCCGATTCCATCTGTAATTCAAAATCACTGATGTATTACGTTTAAATTCAACTTGCTTTGAATATTCAACACTGGAATGCTTAACATTTGATTTCAGTACTGGACAAGTCTTGAAAAGTCTTCGAATTTGAAAGTAGTTAATGCGTTTGAACTTAGTGAGAAGAACTGTGACCCAAAGAGGAAGAAACACTGAAAGGAAGCAAAATTGAAAACGAGAAACTCCCTAACAACATGAGTGTGAAACACAAAGAGGAACCAAGACTCAAACACAGAACCCATCCTCCAGGCTACTTCTAATACTGCAGTTAGTAGGACAAGTTGACAACTAAGGTTAATCAGAAGAACTTGGGAGATTCAAGGGTGATGGTGGGAAAGACAATCAAAGAGGATGTCAGATATGAGGAAATCTTCCAAGAACAGGTTCATGCAGAAGTTGGTTGGTAATAAAGCTTTACAAATCACGACAGGAGCATCTTCTTTAAAAAATCTCGACGAAGTCAAATAATATCATATGTAGTTTCTGACCACTCCAACATTTGCAAGTTTTAAAAAGACTGAAGACTGTGTGCTGCAGAGGAATTCAGACCAAATCTGATTTTTATGACTCATTCACAGCTCTTAAATAAGAGAGAAGATAGAAATAAGAGAGAGAAAGAAAAGGTCAAGAACATTCTTCTATAGAAAGTCTTTAAAAAATATACTTTAAGATATCTTATCTTAAGAGTAAAGGAGAGCCACAGAGAGAGAGTGACAACCAGATGTTTTAATAAAGAAGCTAGAGAGGACAGACAAATGATGGCATCCAAAAGTTCCAGAGAGTGTTTTCAGTGGAACCGTGCTCCAGACAATGGGACTGTGATATGAAATACAGATCATACAAGGGAAAAGTTCATGAGCCAGTGACCATCATTAAAAGTGAGTCAAAGACCACTAATTGTTTGTTATAGACTACTGATTGTGCCGGACATATACAGGATGTTAGACATGCATGCAAAAGCATGTGTCAATGCTCTCTTTCACAGTCCCTTTCTAGTTCTAGCCAATGACCAGGTAGGTTGGAGTTACAAACTCCAAAAGTACTGGATAATAATTAAAGGCAAAGTGATGGTAACTTCCAAGACACTTTAAGTAAATTGCATAATTACAAATTAGTAAAGTAAAAAGTACAAAAAGTAAAGTAATGAAAAATACCAAGGAATTCTATCTAAATTACACTTAAATGACTAACAGGTTCTAGCTAATAAGATGATAGAGTATATACTAAATTACCTTTTAATTGTTTGGAGTAACAACAAGGTCAGTACAAACATATTAAATGTCAATGTAATGTCACATGTTTTAGTAGGAAAGGAGTTCGAAACAACTCCAAGTACCAGGTAAGACATATGGCATGAAATGAGGGCACAAAATGTAAGAATATATAAACTCATAATAATCGTTGCTTTTTTTAGCAGCCCAAATTTGGTTTTGTTTATAGGTAACAGACAGACACATTTTATATAAACTATTTTGTTTGTGTCCAATCATTTTATGTCAGTGCTTTTTACCCTGTTAATGACATAGTGTGGAGTGGACTGTACCTCTGTCTTTCCCAGTTCATAGCTACATCTTGTTGAGCATTTCATTGTGATTTAGTTTTTATTTAGTTTTTATTTTGGATCTTAGTTAAATTATCACCTAGTACTTCAGAACTTGTACTTGGTTAGAGCCTAGAACTTGTGGGACCATAACAGAAAAAGGTTCCAAACACGGTGGACATGGCTACTTACAGCTTACTTCACTCAAAACAGCATTATAAACCACTCTTTTCCCCATGGATTGTGTTTTTATTTTCTTCCAGTTAAAAAAATTAACTTCATCATATAAGTTCAGCTCTGCATCACTTTTAAATGGATAACCAATCAGAGAAAAGGGTAGATAAAAACAAACTTGATTGTGCATGTTGGGTTATACATTAGGACAGATTCACTGGCATATGCATCATCATCTACATTTCTATTTTTTGGGGTTGCTAAAATACAAACAATAAGGTTTCCTCACCACTGTAGCTTGGTGAGTAGGTTACTTTAATGTAGAACAACATTTCATCACTTTGCTTGCTGGTTTCGGTTTTCAGGGCACTTATTAAATGTTGTTTGTATTCAAGTGGGCTGAGTCGAAACAATGAAGTCTGCTGGACCTTTCTCCTCCAAAAACAAGAGCAATAATGCTAGTTTCTATAGCCTATGTGATGCAGTGTCAAACCTACCACCCATAAGTATCTACTCTGCTCCTCCATATTACAAAACCTGTCACAGGTGGATTCCTTGTGGTTTGTGTTTTTGCAGAAACTATTCTGCCATTTCCTTGCAGCCTAAAAAAGGTCAGTATGAGCATAAAGCTAAGCCGAGCTTACACAAAGAGAAGAGCAGTTCAAGAGGCTGGTTGACATGGAGCTCATTATTGCTCACGACTGTTAAAAGTGCGCGAAAGAGGCAGCCAGGACTGCTAATGTCGATATTCCCTTGTTATAAGCCATTGTATGTTGGCACTTTTCTGTTGATAAGAACCCTTTCACAAATGTCCAATGGCTCACAGACTCACCAGCTTTTATGCAATATGCAAACAGAAGAGGTGTCGTGCTGCTACGTTAGGGTGCTGTTGGCATTAGCCCATTGCTAATGGTGCTGTCACTGAATTCCAGCTGTCCTTCAGTGAGGTTAGGCACCCACTAGCTCTCTTTTTCCCGCCACCGCACATATACACTGACACGATAATTGCCTTTAGCTGGCACAAATGTCCAGATCGACCAGTAAAAAGGGTGCATTCTGACATCGCGGCAGTGTTTATGCAATGTTTACACATGCTGGGATTTCAGTTGACGATGGGTCATTATTTCACTGAGCCACTGACATGAATAAGAACAGGCTGAAAGTGGGAAAATTGGGCTACTATTATGGATTCTAGTCTTAACCATTGACCCCCTATTTGATGCCATTTTGTAATCCTACTTGTAAATCTGCACGAGTGTTAAAATGCTTTTGCAGACACAAACACCCAAATTGCACAAATAGCACAACAAAAACTTGTAATTGTGGGTGTGAGAACACCAGGAATGTAATTAAACACGTTTTACTAGACTTTGCTGCATGTGCCCCAGGGAACACCATGCTACTTTTCAGTATCTAATGTTACTGTCAGAGAAGTGATGGTACTTGATTCATAATTCAGTAATGCGCACATAGCACAACTAAAAATTTTTTGCTTAAACCAAAAATCACCTCTCAGTACTATGCAAGCATATACAAACTTCAGATCCAAAAATGCTGTGACGGTATGTGAAATGCTACTCACACAGAAAGAAGTAATTTGTAAATTCTGTTTGACCTGTATTAAATTCAATAACCATATTTGTTAGTTTGCTCATTGGTCTTTTTTGTGAATTTGTGCTCATTTCCTGCATTCCAAAAATACTGATACAAAAGCTTATTTTCCACTGTGCTACATCTCCTTTACTTTTAACAAAACACTTAATAATCAGAAGCCAAATACACTAACTGATCAAGTTGTGAAAGTGGAATTTTTGCCATTCTTCTGTTATAGTCTTCATGTGCACAAATGCAGAGGACGAGTTCCCCAACATTTTTAAAGGGAGACAGTTCTGGAGTACACGCAAGCTAGTCTACCATCTGCACTGTCTGTTTAGGTAGCAATGCTGTTGTAACGTGCAAAATATGGCTTTTCATTGGCATGTAGAAATAAGCAAGTACATCCCTGAAAAAGATGTCATCTAGAAGGCATAATATGTTGCTCAGAAATGTGTACATATCTTTCAGTGACTTCACAAATATGCAAAGAACCCATGACATGGGCCCTAACACACCCCAATACCATGACAGATGCTGAATTTTGAACTTTATACTGGTAACATTCTGGATAGTCCTTTTCTGCTTTGGCCCAGAAAACACAACTTTGTGGATGCAGTGATGAACAGTGTTTATTGTTTGTCAAAGTATTCCCATGTCCATGTGGTGCTGTCTATCACAGAAGATGCTAATCTTTTAAGGCAGTGCTGTCTGAGGGATCAAAGGTGTTCTTCTGCTTAACCCTTTACGCTCTGGATTCCCTGAATGTTTGATTTCATACACAGTAGAGGGTGACATGCCTAGAATATTTGCAGTTGCTCATTTAGGAAAGTTGTCCTTAAAGTGTAATTTTTATGGATTATTTACTGACACATTTTGGCAATGTGGCGAACCTCAACCTATCCGTGCTTATAAGATACTAGGCCTTTCCTGGAGGCTGCTTTTATACCCAAGTATTATCGCTGTTTAACCCCTTAAAAGGCCAAGGTTTTATTACACATTTCTATAACCTAGACATAGTTTAGCCCATTTGCATTGAAGTCCCTGCACTTACTGAATAATAAGTCTTAGTATGTAAAAAGCCAGGGCTTAATCCCAAATTTCAACTAACAAAAAGTTTTGGAACATGTTGCAAGCATCAATTTCAGAATGAGTTCAGAATGTTTTTAAAACATGAAGTTGATTAAATTTTGTCTTTATACTATTTTTGTTTAAATAAGGATCATAGTGGATTAACAAATCACTACTTTTTGTTTTTGTTTGTACTTCACATGCTGTCTTGACTATTTTGGAATTGAAGTTTTTTTGTATGGAATTTTATATTCTTTTGAAGATACAGACAATAAAATAACACTATGCTACACCAAGTACCCTAAGGAACAGCATGCTACTTTTAAATAGAACAAAATTAGACCACTATGTTGCTTAAACCCACAAACACCTTACCTCCAGTTCAAAAGCCTTTCACAAACATTGCCAGACATGGACCAATTAGAGAAGATGGCTAGCTATAGCAAGAATTAGCAGCTAATTCACACAGCCTGACTGACTCAACCTTCCAAAACACTCTGCTGAGTATAGACAGCCACATTAGAGCTGTCTGACCTCATTGCCTTACTTTCTCAACTCCGTACCTCATGCTGTCCCAGGCCTAAGGGCACCATCTTCGTCCTTATTTCTTTTAGATGAACCACCAATGCATCATTAGCTTAACAGCTAACAGAATAACTATTATACAGAATGGAAGAAAATCCTTTTGTGAGCTGCATCCAAGTTAGAGCAATTTGCACTGTAGAGAAACCAGAATAAAACAGGATTAAAAGGTGGCAAAGGACAGACAAGAGGAAGAACGTGGAGAGGCAGAGAAGGAGAGCAAGAGGAAAGGGGTTTAAATGGGGAACTAGGGCATGCTAAATAAAACTCTGGCAGTGTGTTTTCACTGGAGTCAGTCTAAGGTCAGCAACTGACTTCATTCCAGGTGATTATGTGGCTTTAAACTATATTGTAAAGCAATGAATTTCAAAGTATGCTTTAGAAAATCTTTCTTACAAAATGGCAAAATAGCAATCAAATATAGGAATCGGTACAGCCAATGTTAAAATCAATCAGAGCCATTTCACAAGCACTGAGCATAGCCAATTTGAAATGTCCTAAAAAAGAAACTACTGGTGTACTAACAGATATCAAACATGTAGGTTAAGGAAAACAATAGCAGTTGATGACCGAATCATCATGAAAACTGCAAGGGACAATCCAAAAACAACAGTCAGTGACATTACTAAAGACCTCTACAGGGTTGGGGTGAAGGTATCACAATCCATCATTTCAACAAGCCTTAGAGAGCCAAAACATAGAGACCATTTCATAAGATGTAAACCACTCATCAGGAGTAAGAAGTCATAAGAAATAAGCCACAAATGAAACACGCAGATGAGCCACAAAAGTCTGGAGCTTCATGGACTGATGAAACCATGATTAACCCCTACCAAAGCTATGAAATGATCAAAGTGTGGGGGAAAGAAAGGATCTGATCATGATCCAAAGCATTAAGCTCATCAGGGAAGCATAGTGGATGTAGTATCATGGCTTGAATTTGCATTGCTGCTTCTGGAACAGGCTTATTATGAGAGCAGGTGAGTTTATAAGAGTCAGATGGTAAAACTGGCAGATTATGCTGACAATACAGTGCTGACATTCTGCTATTGATGAATTCATGTTTAATCATAAAATATATATATATATATATATATATATATATATATATATATATATATATATATTCTGTTTGCCAATTTACAGAGAAATACATCCAATCTAATTGAGAGGAACATAATCACACAGCAAGACTATGAACCAAAACACAGTAAAGTCAGCTAGAGAGAGCTGCGTGATTTCCCAAAAAACATTTTTAAAAATCCCGAAAGGGCATGATATTGACCCATGACCTTAATGCTAACTGATGAGAACAGAGCTAATGAAAGGGGTTTGATTGAAAAAGACAATTGCAATCAAACACTCATATTTAATTAATAAAATATGAGGATCAAACATTAACCAACATAAACTATAAACTATAACCAATATAAATATTAAAATAGGCGTACAAAAAAAAACACAGCAGGAGTAGGGTTACTAAATAAACATCATCAGTTTGAGACAACACAGACAGTTAGTGAGCCAGAGATGGAGAAGTTTCTCAGGCCACTGTCACATCTGCCTTGTTTGGTGTGGACTCTTTTCTTCGCTCCGACGTGTGAAAACTCTATATTTGGGTCCACAACAGACAGCTGAACTGGTCTGGCAAAATCAGTCCACTTCCAAGCAAACCCTGTTTCAAGTCACTGCTACTAGGAACACATTTTTATGATAAAAGATGAATTCATCAATAGAGCTGGATTTCCTCCTCTTCTAGCAGATCGTTGGTACTGTATTGTCAGAATTCTCTGCTGGTTTTACCATCTGACTTTTACAAACTCACCTGCTTTCATATGGTTCAAGGCGGAGCTGCTGTTAAAAGTGAAAAAAATATATAAAAAAATAAAAAAGAATAAAAGTGAAGATCCTCATTTGATATTGGCTCATGGATTGCCGAGCATATTTTTGCCTGAGCATCAGCAAAAATGATAAAGAAGCGGATGTGTTAAGGTGTAAAAAGTACTGAAAAAACCCTACTTAAGTACAAGTATTCATACTGTAGTGATAATTTATTCAAGTACAAGTACTGGTAAATGAAATTATTCAATTAAAAGCAAATAAGTAGTTTATTGAAAAACTAAGTAAGCACTCGAGTTACAGAGTATTTCCTCTGTCACAACCTGAACCTATTTCTGAGCGGCTACATCATTGGAAATGATCTGTTCAGAAAGACACTAAGGCAGAACATTATGTGGGGAAAAAGTTGAGAACTGAGACTGATCACAATTCGCTCTGCTGGTGCACATCTACACACCTTTCTGTGAACTGTGGAGGAACAAGGTTTACATTACACTGCATGCATTTCATAGTTAGATGATTATATAAGAGAGAGAGAGAGGAAGACAGAGACAGAGAGAGAGAGAGAGGCCCTGAATTCCTGAGAATTAGTGTCAGCATATAGGAAAAGAAAAAGAAAATTTTATGTACAGTGTTGATTTTAGTTTTTCTGTGGGCCACTATGCTCTGTAGTTGTAAACAGGTGGGCCTTGGGGTGGACCCCTGAGAACCCCTGATATAGAACATACTTTGGTGGTTGGAACCAAGAAGATTCTCTGCCAATTAGTTCCAGAGGTAAAACTAAAATGCACCAAGACGTCTGTACATATCTCAAGATGGACTTTTGAGGTAAAACATACCTGTAACAGCTCGGAATCAATGCGTAGTGAATCAAAGTATAACTGCTTCTTGGATAAAATTACACTTGAGTGTGCTTAAACACATCAGTGGTTGTCCTCAGTCTATCTTTCCTTTTTCTTCAAAACGCTGTTCAAAGCACAGAATTAACTTTTCTGAGGCTTCAGTGATAAATACCATCTTACACAGTAACAATCTTCAGGGAGATTTTCTGTTGCATACACAGTATATGACAACCTGAGGGCTGTTCCTTTGCCATTCTGTGTGAGAGTGACAAAATCTATTTTCACACAATCACACCACAGGGGAGAATAAAACAGTTCTTCTGTTCTGTTTCGTGCCACTCATCTTTTGTTGGGGCATGTTTTTCCAGCTTCTGGGTGAGAGTCATATGTGTGTTAGGACTGCAGTCAGTGATGATTTTGATTAACCTATAGGGAAGTAAAATTGGCAAAATGCTGCTGTGTCCATTCAAAACACAGGCTAACAGTGAACTGGAGTTTATGCACATTACTATTTGTGTCACGACTGGCCCCTCCCTGTCCAGTCCATGTCCTCGTGTTGTGTTTACTTCCCAGTCTAGTCCACTTGTTTTCTGTTTTGATCCCCAGTCCGGCCCCTTGTTTTGTGACTCCGCCCCTCATTGTTCCCACTTGTGTTTCCTCCTATCCTTGTTTTGTATTTAAGCCCTGTGTTTGCCCCTTCGGTTTGCTGGTCTTTGTTTGAATTGTTTGATTGTATGTTTGTATGTTCTGTTGGAAGTATTTCGTTTTGTGTTTCGTAAGTGTATTTCGACACGTCTGTCCTTAATTTGTCATATTTTGAGGTGTAGATTAAATTATGTATTACCACCTTAATGCACTAGCAGAAACTTAGCTAGCATAGTTGCCCTCTGCATTCTACATTCAACAGAAGCAAGTGACAGAAAGCTTTTAAACACTTTTGATCACTCATTCACACTTCAGTAAGACAAGAGACCATAATCATGACTTACAATACGCTTCAGTGTCACGTTTTTACCTGAACAGGTAATGCCGCTTTGAGGCAATCCTGTCATGTCTGCCACTACTACATCTGTACAGATGGCAGAAATAGCATACCCATACACACTTTGACAGTACATAAATATAAAAATGTAGGAAGAATCTGCACTGAGCATCTCAGATTCTACAACATGTCTCCAGCATTGAGCCATGGTTCTTGTAGTTCTGTTACAGTTTAATTTCAAAGCAAATATGGCTTAGAAAAATTCTTATGTTATGTTGTATTCATAGCTGTCATGCTAGAATGGTGGCAAAATGACAGCTTTACAAAAGTTTCACAAAAGCTCTTCTATAGTCATTGCCATTGTTGCTATTCAATTCAGGTTCCCAGTCTACATTGCATTTACCAACACTACCTGATTGGTAATGAACATTTATTAGCATTTTACACCAGAGGTTGATGTATATTTGTATCCCCAAATAGTAGTAGGAAACTCAGTGCCTTCCTAAGGTATTCTTTAAAATTAAATAAAAAATTTAGACCCATCATTTTTAGTTAGAAACGAGAGAGTTCACATCTTCAAAACAATACAAAAACAATAGTCGGAACAAAAATGTGTTAAATCAGGTTTTTTTTTTCTTTCTCTTGTTATCTAGGTAGATACAGCCAAGTGAGATTGTTAGGTTAAATAAATTGTGGCTTCAGCATAGAATCTTTTATTGAGCAGGTAGTAAGCATAAAAGCCACAGTCAGCACTAAAGGATCAGGGGATTAGCGGGGCACCAATAGGCATGCAACTTCACTTTACAGTGGACACTAACACCCATTCTGACTATCCAAAAACCTCACACAATAAAGTACATACAACACATCTTAAACCAACAACAGAAGGTCAGAAGGCCATTGCCAGCATCTGGACAAAGTTCCTAGGCCAGGGTCCCAGCCAGCACAAGCACTGCCAGAGTGCCTGCTCCTTAGCATTGGGTGTCTCCAGTCCTCTCCATAGATGCCAGAGCAGAGAGACTGAGTATTGAGTGTCCTACTAGGGGTGACTTCTGCCTTGAAGTTCTCCACTTCACAGTAAACACTTACACCCATTGTAACTATCCCACAGCTCCACATAATAAAGCACATGCAACACGTATGACACATCTGATACTAATACTAATGGTAAGAACATGGACAACAGTACCTTTTTACACCAGGAGAGTAGTGGCCACATGGCCATGCCTACCAAGCTCCCATCAAAGCACGTCTCATGGCTGATGCCACAATGTGTTAATGTTACAAGTCTCACATAAAACAGCATGTCCCTTAAATGTACAATGTGCAAAAAAATCATGCCAAATAGTATTTATATCTGTGTTTTTCTCTCTACTCTCAGAATTAGAGGTTGAATAAGGAGGTTAGTGTAGAAAAACATTGAACCATCATGAAGGTTTAACATACATGTCTGCTGAATTTACAGATTAGGTTAAGTAGCCAAGCTTGCTCTTTATGCCTGGCTTCTCTTGCTGGAGCCCAAGTACAATTGGAAGATGGAAAGGGTTTTTCTGTCATCAAAGCAGTGTTCTCGCCAGCTCAGGGCATTTTCTAGGCCACATGGATGAGAACATAAACCCGTTGAGCTGCTCTGTGGCATTGTATGGGCAGCAAAAAACAGATTTTCATGTGTTTTGGATGAAGGTATGTATTATCTCTCACCCTCTTCTGCAACTAGGTTGGAATCTAAACAGGTGGCAATTGGGCAAAGCAAGGAGGAAAGGAAGAAAATTTTCATACCACATTTATTACATATTATCTTTTAAATTTATTGTTTGAGTGATACTGTGTTTTATATTTTATATTACTCATATCGCTGCTGTCTGTGATCGAAGGTCACGGGCATTCAATGTTGGTTTTCTGCCTTGCCGCTTACTTGCAGAGATTTCTCCAGATTCTCTGAATCTTTTGATGATATTATGGACTGTAGATGATGAAATGCACATTGAGAAACGTTCTTAAACTGTTGGACTTTTTGCTCACGCAGTTCACAAAGTGGTGAACCTCGCCCCATCCTTGCTTGTGAACGACTGAGCCTTTCAGGGATGCTCCCTTTATACCCAATCATGACACTGACCTGTTTCCAATTAATCTGTTCACCTGTGGAATGTTCCAAACAGGAGTTTTTTGAGCATTCCTCAACTTTCCCAGTCTTTTGTTGCCCCTGTCCCAACTTCTTTGGAACGTGTTACAGGCATCAAATTCAAAATGAGTGAATATTTTCAAGAAACAGTAAAGTTTACCTGCTTGAACATTAAATATCTTGTCTTTGTAGTGTATTCAGTTGAATATAGGTTGAAAAGGATTTGCAAATCATCATATTCTGTTTTTATTTGTTTTACACAACATCCCAACTTCATTGGAATTGGGGATGTAGCTTCTTTCATATCTGAATTCCATTTCAGAAACTGCATTTAATGATGAAATGATGGTCTCAGATGGTCTCAGCTGTTTGGTTCTTAGAACCTAAACTATGTTTTATAACAATTCATTTACTTTTAAGGTTACTCTACTCACTTCAACTCACTTCAAATGCCTTCACAGTTTGCTTCAGTTTCCAGAAAAAACATCTGGCATGTTCATCTGAATATTCTGCAATATAACAGAACACAGTATCTCTGTATCTGCCTGTACTTTATGTGCTTAAAACTTATTATAACTTCTGATAATGTGAAGTTAGTTCTCTCTCTCTGAAGAGTCTGAGCACTGCTGACTCATCCACATCCCTCAGCCTGCCGTGAGGCTGCAGCTTCAATAGGGAGGTGCGGTGTCTGTATTACTCACCTATATGAAAGCTTAAGTACGTGACAATTCCTGCGAGTGTGAGAGTGCTGAAGTATTTTTCTCTCTCTGCTCTTTCTTTACGCACCTCTATTCATACTTTTCTGACACTGAGTCACTTCAGACTGTGCCAGAGAGACAGAAGGTCAAAAGGAAAAAAAAAAGAGAAGGAGCTGAGAGGACAGCAGCAAGACTGACATTTCGTCACTCCCGTCTCCTTTCATCTGCTCAGGCTTTGTCCAGAAAATTCGACAGAAATATATACACATTTCAGCTACAGCAAACTGAGGAAGGCAATGGCACAGGCATGAAGAAGAATGCAGTGATGCCTGTTCTGCTCTGCAAGACCTCACAGAGCACATGACCACTGTGGTAATCATGCACAACACCACTAAATTAGAGTGAACTTCCATCCTGAAAATGCATAAACAAAAGAGTTTATAGAATATGTTTTCCAGACACCTGCACATGAAGTAATGGTCCAGTAGATCATCTGTTATGTTTTGCAAAGGGTAAGAGATATATTTGTACAAATTTGTGGAGACAAACTCCTGGAAAAAATGATTCTTTGAAAAGTTAACAGGCTCTTCTAATAACATTCACTGGCTTTGAGTTGAAATATTTATTCAATGTTTTGCCAAAACAACTGCAAGAAAAAAAAAGTCTTACAAGATTCAAATGTCAGTGTTAAGCTTCAGCTGTGAATATACACCACTGTTAGCTTGTGCTAACATAACATTGCAGGTCCCATAAGGAATCCAAGGTAGCTGAAATTTGTAGCAGCAGTACTACATATGGAAAACGATGGTTATGTAGTCAACGTTTCTACAAATACTGCAATTTAAAGACATATGTGACAAAAATTTAAAGAAAATCATGAACACAGCTGAATATCTGGTGCTTTATGTTATGTTACATGAGCTAGCAGACTACTCGGTAGCTTGTAATGTTAACTAACTGGTTAAGGTTAAGTATACACTTGTTGCCTTTACCCTGGTTCCCAAGTATTAAAACAACTTGTGGTGCTGACATTAAAAATAATGGAAAATTGAAATTGCAGTGGTCTTAAGTGCTTCATATCTGTACTTCTGGCACAGGTTTACAGTAAATTTTAAGATACTGCAGCAGGATTATAAATAAATATGTAAACCATATCTAAAGTACTATACTGGGTGGAACATGAATTATTGTTATGATACAATATATTTAGATATATTATAGATATAATTTGCTGGAGCATGAATCCAACTTCTGATCCTGTTTTTTTTTTTTGAATTAGTGGTACTGTGGATGGATCTGATTGGCCAATTAATATCACATCTACTATTAAATACCAAATCGAGGACCAGAAACTGATCCAATGTGGTCCATGTTCGAAGACCAGACTAATATACCTAATAATCTTTCAACAGGAGCATGAAAATATGTGGATTTCCAGGAACAGGGTTTATAGCATGCTGTGTTTCTAGTAAAGAAATAGGCTTGTAGATTTATCCAAGAAAGAATAATATGCCACGTCGAACGTTCATAATCACGTAGGCTGTGGAGGAAGACAGAATGTGAAGGACAGACTGGAGGGAAAAAAAACGAGAGAGAGAGAGAGCCAGACAGGCAGCCAATCACACAGAAAGATCTGTGCATGAATGTCTTTGATCAAAAGAGCATTTCAATGTCAACATACAGGCAAAAAAATAAAGGCTAGAGAAACAGACTGGGAATACAAACAGAGCAATGAAGAAGACACATTTAGAAACTGAGGGGGATACAAATGAGCATAAAAACTGAGGGTGGTGGTAGAGTGACAGAGAAAGAGACAGAGAGAGAGAGAGAGAGAGAGAGAGAGAGAGAGAGAGAGAGAGAGAGAGATAGGGAAAGAGAGAATGAGGAGGATAAACATGTGTTAGAAGAGAGAGGGGTGCCAGTCAGGTCTCTGTATGGAGTGTTAATGGTTTGCTGATTGCTGCGCTGTAACCAGCCACTGGTAGGTAATTGCAGCTGGAGTGTATAACTGTTCTGAAATGGAGCCACACATATACACATGCACACGTACACACACACACACACACACACACACACACACACACCCACTTCTGATTCCATCACTCAGCACCAAAATGGCTTCTACATTGTACTTTGGCTCAGAAAAGGGTGCTGCAGTTTTTTTGTTTTTTTTAGCATTTTAGCTAAGGGACCTCTCTGCTCTTTTTCTTTTACACATCTATGCTATAAATGATTATTTAACTTTAAAGGGATTTTAAAGGGGAATTCCACCTATTTTTATAAATTTCTAAAGAAAGGATTAAGCTCTTCAGATGTCTGTTCACCACCACTGTTCGATGCAGTTTGTCTAGATTGGAGCATTTCACATCAAAACTCTCTGAATGACTTTGTTCATCAATCTTAATTATGCATAAATTTAGAAAATTTGGTGAAATTTCCCAAAATATGGCTATTTCTGCTGTTTTTTTCCCCCCACTCACTTTTCATAATAAAGCAGTATCTTTGCTGTTGCATTTATTTTGATATGTAAAGAACATAATTAAACGAAAATCCAAAATCCATATTCATCTCACAAAGCTACATTTTTAACAAGAGAAGATGTAAATAAGATGTAAATCTTTAAATCCGTTTTCTCCATCCAAAATAAGTGGTCAGTCACCATGGGCAACAACGGAGGCATTTTCCTGTACTTTAACTTCTAAGTGTGAGTTCTGTATTGTTTTTAAAGGGCACGTTTTGGATAAACCTCTGTCTGTGCCTCTCTCTCTCTCTCTCTCTCTCTCTCTCTCTCTCTCTCTCTCTTGCTCTCTCGCTCTCTCTTGCTCTCTCTCTCCTTCTCGGCTGATGTTTCCTCCATCTGTGTGAACCGTCTGAGGGTTGCCAGGCGACAGGGTTGCCTGGGAGCGAAGCTTTGATGAACAGTCACGGTGTAGCAAGGTGGAGTCCAACTGGGACACATCCCTTTCTCTCCCTCGCTTTCCTTCTCTCTTCCTCTCTCTCTCTCTCTCTCTCTATTTCTCTCTCCTTTTCTTTCTCTCTTCCTCTCTCTCTATTTCTCTCTCCCTTTCTTTCTCTCTTCCTCTCTCTCTCTCTCTCTCCCTTTCTTTCTTTCTATCTCTCTCTCTCTCTCTCTCTCTCTCTCTCTCTCACACCGAGTTTCACCTCAGTCCAGCTTAGAGTAGGCAGAAACACTGCAGCTGTTGAACCAAGATGGCTGACAAAGATGCACTGATCTATATTTGAAGAAAGAACTTGGAGATACATACATACACCAAATGTATTATATATTTCCAATGTTTTATGTACATGTAATATGTGCACATGTTAGTCCCTCTATGTAGTAGTAATAATAATAATAATAATAATAATAATAATAATAAATCATTTCTGGGCAATAGACAGTTGGGCTGAGTCACTCCTTATAGCTTCTATATCAATGAAAGATTTCCTCTACAGGGAACACACTTAAAATTTGAATGGAGCATTTCTATTTAATTGCTGACATTAACTTATTGGAAATAAATACAGAACACAAAATATTACTTGCCATAACTTTTGCCACATTTTTCTCCATGAAAATGTGCAGAAATGTGTTCTCTGTAAACCTTTGCATACAACTGTATGTAAATGCATTTATTTGTATGATATCGCAACAACAATGAATTAAAACCAAGCTGTTTTGCAGCTCATTTTGACATAGGGACGGCATGCTTATTGTCCTTATGAGGACTGTATATTTTTAAATGTTAACAGTATTTATCTTACTACATCATCTCTATTAAAAAAATAATAATTCCATGTCCAGGGTGCTTTAAATAAACATACATCTCGCTCTCCGTAGTAGCTCCTGCACATGACTAATATTGCTGTTTTTGCACAGTTAAAACAGTAAGAGACTGGTCTCTAATAAAGAAACCTGACCATCAGACTAAGCACTGCTTCACACAGCTCTGAGAACACAGTGAAACATGACTACAAAACCACTTGGTTGGGAGTGCACTCAGTAAATTGCATGTTTTCATATGCAAAGTGTCGTTTACTGGTACAGATGGTGACAGGAAAATTACAGCGGTGTAGGCTGGTACACCATATGCCTACACACACACACATACACACACACACACACACACACACACACCAGCTTCACCTGGTTCAAATGGCCCAAACTCAGAACTTTGGGAAAGGAGAGAAATTTTCCATGTGGTATGTGTTTATGGCATTTATGTTTCTTTTTTTAGTTGGCAATGCATAGTTTACTAGGCCAAGATTCCTTCACACCCATACATTGCTACCTACCTTGCACCAACAGTACTGTGCAGAAGTCAGAGGCCACCATTTCATTTATTTAATTTCCGGTCAAAGCAGCCATTAAGAATGAATTGTTCACTTAATTCATCTTAAATGCACAGGAGACAGAAATTTGAAGGCAGCTAAAGTATCTAAAGTAGATATTTTTTTGAGGAGATTAGATATAAGATAATCCAGTTTTGAAAAGGTGGTCTCTGGCTTTTGCAACATACTGTACAAAATGTTTCCCATAAACTGGCAATGCAGTATGAGTCACACTAGATTGATTTGTATGTATTTAGTTTTTCACTTTTTCAATCCAAGCAGAATTTCAATATACATATTCCCAGTCCAAGATTCCTTTGAACGCATCGACATGTTTTGTTGATTTCCTCTAAAGGAACAAACTTGAATGCAACATTTTTTCTGTTAATTTTAGTGCACATAACATTTTGGGAAACAATAAGTAAACAAATCATGCCATAAGTTTTGTAACCTTTTTGTCCACTATGTTAAACTCAGCAAACAAAAAGTGCACTGTGTATTAAAATGTGCAGAAGTGTGTCCTCTGTAGAGGATTTCATTTATTTTTACTTTTACTTTTATTTTAAGTTATTTTCACTTAGAAAACCAGCAACACACATTATTAGACCGGGGTGCCCAAACATTTGCATTCAACTGTATATCATTGTGCATATAAAAATCACACATAATTTTGAAAGTAAAACCATTTAAACTGTTTTGGTTATTCTTTCTCCAACTTTTCCTCACACCTCCATTTGCTATGCGTTCTCCTCACTGGTGGGATTTGAATCCTAAGGAATTGCAGGCTTCACAGTGAGGGGCCACACACATACACGGAGAGAGAACGGCCCATAATCCGTCACAGGAGTGCTCCGGCCTGTCAGTCCAATAAAGCAGCGCTGTGTGAAAATGTCAGTGTCAAAGTGACAGCCTCAGCTCAGACAGATTGTGGGCTGCGTACAGGGTCAGCGACCTCTGGATTAAAACTCCTGCTCGTTATTTTGAGACACAAGACTCACTCCTGTTAATGAATGAATTAATTTTGAGTGCTTGTTCATGTGTAAAAGGTTGTAATTGACTCAGTGTGGCTGTTGTTGTTTTGAAAATACAGATGACACAGACATGCATGCTGACTACACAGGAACTTAGGCTGTAAAAGATGACCACAGAAAATAACATGATCAATGGTCAAATAAAATTTACACAAACAAAAAAAATTATATCTACTGCTTAAATTCAAAGTAAACTTTCAACTAACACTAAAACATCAGAAGAATAAAGAACAAAAACAGGCATTAAAATAAAGCGTTTTAATTTAAACTTTTAAAAGATTATGTTCAATTTTAAATGAGTATCCACAAAAATTACAGAATGTTTATTCACGGGATAGTTTTTCCCATTGAGATGTTTAAGTAATTACGTCGTTCAGCAAGAACTAAAACTGCCCTCCTGTGGAGAAACATGGTATCAATTTAACTTGCATAGCAAATGGAACACAGAATATGCAAATTATGTGAGTTTCAAATGATCTGATCTTAAGTATCGTCAGATTTTCTAATGAATAGCTGGCTGATGCTGTCAGCATGTGATATGTTCTAGTGGATGTCTAACAATCTTGATTATAAACAAGAACAGAGGCCATTTATACTGACACTGATGACACTACAACAAGACACAGGTGAGAGTAATGATGAAGGGGAGGAGCTAGTGCTTTTTAATGGCTGTTTTTGGATTCAAATGACCTTTTGACATTAATAAACTTGTGTGATTTGGATTGGATCCACAATTATAAGTCTAAAATGTTTTCACTACAAAAATGTGCTTTTGGAATCAGTATCTGATTTCAGCCCCCCAAGGTAAGAACTCATCAGCCTACCATTGGAATTTTAATGAAGATATGAATGAAGGTGGTGCTTCTGGCCACGAAACCTCAAACACACTGTCTAAATATTGAATTAAATAGAAAAAAAACGGTGTAATTTGATCTTCCCATCTCTCCTCCAGCAGTACTGCCAGTGAATGAATTAGCTGTCTGCTCTCTCTCTGTTACTACAAACAGCTACCGTTAGCAAACATAAAGCATAGTGTTAGTATTATTGATCATGCTTTGCACTGTACAATCTAATGCATGATGCAAGTAGCCTTCATCTGGAATATGTACTGGAATATTGAAGGCGCCCTGAGCACACTGTACTACTTATACAACTAGCTATTAATGGTAAAGAATGGCAGTAGCAGTAACACAGGTCACAATCTGACCTGATCAGAAACTGTAGCCAATATAACAGTCCTCAAGAAATGGCATGGATTGGCCACTGAGTTGAAACTGTAAGCGGTCAGATGCAAAAGTTTGGTCAAAGTGCTTGTTTTGTTGATTTTCTTAGTGAAAAAGGCTGAACACAATCGTTACATAGAACACACATTTTAATGCACAACAACTGATTTTAGGGTTTTTTTTGCAGAATCTAACACACTGGAAAAAAACTAAATGTGGCCTGTGCATAGGTTATGGCAAATTTTATATTGTATTTTTCTCAATATGTCAAACTCAAAAATATAGAAATTATGCACTGAAATTTGCCATATTATAATATGTAAATACCATGTTACGTTTGTTCTCTTTAAAGGATTCATTAACATATTTTTACTTAGAAAATCAAATAAATACGTCATTTGACCAGGGGTGTTTAAACGTTTGCATAAAACTGCATCTTGATATGCTTTCATGTGATATGCTTTTATGACATGCTTTTATATTCAGTTCTACAGAATGTTTGTATTACGTGGAGGTTCCTTCCTAATTTTAAGTCATAGAAATCCAATTTTTTGAAACAATTATTATTTATTATTTATACAAAACAGGGCAGCCAATTAGAATAGAAATAATTCACACATATAGTTTTTACAGCAACAGTAACAAAAACAGCCTGATTAACATAAACAGAGGCTGGAAAATGATTATGTAGAAATAAATGACCATTTTGGTACATAAATTTACATAATTTGGTACATCATATTTGGGCTAAAAACAAGGAAACATGGGCCCTTTGTTCGTGAAACACCACCATTACTGCAATTTAGTCCTATATTAGATTTCAATCCCTGTCTAGGAAAGTAGCGCTAAAACTCGTCCTGCACCTCCTCCTCTTTCCTGCTGTAGCGTCTCTCATTCTCAAGCTTGACCTTTACTCCTGTGTGTGAGCACAGTGTCAGTGCGCTGAGAGAAAGGACAGTAACAGGCTGAAGGGGACAGTGCTGTCAGAGAGAAGTGTCCAAGGTCCTGTCAACTCCACAACAAACAGGTGAGCATCTGACAGGGGTCATACACACACAAATACAAACAATATTACCACACACACAGCCAGTTACATTCTCAATCTTATGTTAATGTTTTTGCAAGTGTGTGTGTGTGTGTGTGTGTGTGTAAAAACTTAAATTTAAAAAAAAGTTAGGACAGTTTGTGAAATGCTTATAGAAAGCGGTAAAGATAGAAAGCAGTAATATTCTGCTTGATCTTGCTGTTTTTCCTTATGAACCTTATTGTGCACTTAATAATAATTTGGGGACTGAATATATACCGGGGGCAAGTTGTGCCTTTGGAGAGAATACATTGGGGCAAATTGGGCCATTGATTACTGAAGCAAAACAGCATATTTTGATCTCAGAAACTGTAATGCTATATAAAAGCTAGAGAAAATCAATACAAATTTAGTTTTTTAAGGTTTATTTAAAGTTATTTTACAACATCAAAGGCCAATCCTCTACAAGCCTATTGCGCCACATGAGCACATCAAAGGTCAATTTTCTTAAATAAGGCCTAGTGCTTCATGAACACATAAGAACAAAGTTGAGTTCAAAATGGAAAAAAATAAAATCAGCAATTCTACTTAAAGGTAATTTATGACAATAAAAAATAAAATTCAAATGAAGACCAAACTGACTGCAGTTCTCTTCACAGATCTTCACAGAGTGCGGCATGACAAATGGTGCCGTGCTTTATAGGCCACAAACCAATCACGTCCTAGAAAAGATTAAACGTTTATTAGCATTATTAGCATGTCTCTTAATTTGTCCCTTATTGAGCCATTGCAGTTTACATTCAGATTTACATATCATAGCTCTAAATAAGTACCCAATTTTACTTCTCTGTGAACTATCTGCATGGTGATAACTGATAATGTGCATTTCCTGGGGAAATAGTTATTAATGTTATTAATTAATAAATGCACACTTAACCCAACCTGCTTTTCCCTCTCTGATCCAGCTGGCAGGGATATCGATGTCATTTCTTCATGCGTACTCAAAAGCCACTTCACGGCATTTCATGGGACTTAGACTGTGAAACATTGCTGCTAGTGCCTTTATATGTACATGCCAGCTCTTTCTCCATACGTTCATCAAAGACTTGATTGGCAAGTTCTTTTATATCCTGGCCTTATTTCCTTTCCATCTATCTTTTTCTTCTCCATGTATTCTTTTAATGACAGCCTGCATATGTTCATCTGCCTCACCACCTGACGAATGGACTTCCCCTTCTCCACCTCTTTCACTGCTCTGTCCATGTCCTCTAGAGGCGTGGAAGCCCTGCCTGTCTTCCTCTTATAACTCTGTGGCTTGATGGTCTATTTCTATTTTTGGTCTAAAAGATTAAGAATGTCACATAGCTTTAGTCCTAAAATGTAAGAATACAATGTACAATTACAATAAAATAATATGTTTAAAATATTCACAAGTAGGGGTGAGTTGTGCCACTGGCACAGCTTAACCCAGGCCCCTTTGGCACAAATCATCCCAACCCCACTATTTTGGAAAAAATGCACCATCCAGCAGTTTTGAGCTAATACCATGCCAGCTGTATAGCCTCATAGTGTAGCTTACCAAAGCACTAAAACGTGTGAAACGGTTTCAAACTTGTCTATAACTGTTCAGACACAACAATCAAAAAAACACAGAATCACAGAAATTTTACTTTGAAAGGCAAAAAACAGTTTTTTGAACTTAAATATGCTTACCTCTCATGCAATGAATCTCTCTTCTTTGCAGGATGTGTAAAATGGCTGACTCTTCAAAAACGTGTGGTCACATCACCAATTTCTTCTATGGTTCCCTAGAAACAGGGGGTGGCACAACTTCCCTGCTGGCACAAATCATCCCACTTTCCCCTATTATATTTGGATCATTTTATAACTGAAAGAGTTCTCTCTCATTCTTGGTCAGTTACTTTTACCGACCCAGTGATTATCAGCTTCAATGAATCATCAGGCTACTTGTCAATCATGACATGTATCTTATCACCCTATCACCCAGGCCTAATATGAGTGCACACACAAAGACACACTGATGTACGCATAAAAAAAATCAGTTACACAAAGTTCATGTATACAATCTCACACTGTCACGCTTCCTTCCGGCTCCCAAGCCGAACAGGACTCCTATAATAATCCCATTTCCCATAATGCTACAGACTCTCACATGACTCCTAATCAGAGTCACATGACTTACACCCCCCCCCCCCCCCATTTCTTCATTATTGAGTGTTTTCACCTATGCTTCAGTCTATATATTCCCACCCTGATGTTTAGTTCTTTGCCTAGTTTTGACTTGCCCACTAGCATTACGAAGCGTTCCTTGTCTGTATTATTTCTCATGTTTGACCTTTGCTTGTTTTTTGACTCTGTGTTTTGCCTCTCCCATTTGGACTCTGATTTCTCTGGTTTTGGATCTTTGCTTGTTTTTCTACTTCATCATTTGATATGCCCCCTTCCTACTTATATTTTTTGCTGTTGCTGACTCGAACTGTTTTTGACCATGCCTTTTGTGTCTAAGCCCTTTATTAAAACCTCCCTTTAAAATCTGCGAGTGTCTGATTTCTGTCCAGTTCTGACACACACGCACATATGCACTCACATATACACACACATTTTTCCCCTTCTCTTTATTTGCCTCTGCCCCTCCTTGACTGATGGCGGTGTAGAGAAATAAAGCCATCACCATTAACATATTATTTACTGGCCTAGCACTCAGGCTTTAGCCCAAGCACTAAAAGTGCTTTCTCTTTTTTTTTTCCTCTGTAGAATGGGAACTGATTTACAGCAGGACCAAGCCCGCTGGGGCAATTTAGCACTTCCATCAAGAGGCTGTCAATGAATCGGGCTCACAGACTGTTCTCCTCCTTTCGACTGCACAGTCTCACCACTGATATGCTAACCTGTTTTTATCCACCATTATATGAGAAGCTGAAGTTGACACTTGATTGCATGTAGGTGGGCTTAATGTATAGAAATGCTTTTTAAGTGGGGTCAAGTGAGTGTTCATGTGTGCGTTTCTATATTTGTACAGTCTCCAGTGCGTCATAATGACTTTGTTAGACATTCCAACTTTCCACACATTTAAAAGAGATGGTTCTTTAAGATTCTTTAAATGCAATGGTTCTGTTTAGAACCATGTGTTCTATATAGAATGATTATGCATAAATGGTTCTATACATAGTAAGATGTTTCTTCAGATTGATGGAGATAGGCATATGGTTCTAAATAAAACCTTTTTGAAAATGATTTTATATAGCAGCAACATGGGGTTCTGCTATGGTGTCAATCTGATGCACTGTGCACCACAATGACTTTCTAGAACTTTCCCACCTTCAAGAACAGTGTTTCATCTATTTGTCTGATCTATAGTCCAACATAATGACATTCTAGCACATTCCAACCTTCCAGAACAATATATCATTTATTTCTCTGATCTATAATCCATCATAATGACATTCTAGAACATTCCAACACTCAAGAGCAATGCATGATCTGTTAGTCTCATCTGTAGCTCATGACAGTGACATTCTACTACATTCTAGCATTGTAGAACAGATCTGCACAATCTATTTGTCTAATCTATAGCACCCCACAAGGACATTCTACAACATTCTAGAACAATGCATCATGAATTTGTCTGATCTATAGCGAATCACAATGACATTCTAAAACATTCCAACCACCCAGAACAATGTATCATCTATTTTCTGATCTGTAATCCACCATAATGACATTCTAGAACATTCAAACATTCTAGAACAATGTAATCTGTATTTGTCTGATCCATAGCACATCACAATGACAGTATTTTGGCTCTAAAAGGCTGCTCTGATAATACAAATTGGTCTGCCTTTCAGTTGGCTATGGTCTGTATTGATGACCTCTCTGAAGTGATCTGTGACTATATTGCTTTCTGAGTGAATTACATACTCTCTGATAAGACAATACGTCTTAAGATAAGTATGTCCTAATAACAAACCCTGGATCTGTAATGAATTTAAGGTCCTTTTGTATAACAGGTGAAAGGCTTTGAGGAAAGGCAAGGTTGATGAAGTGAGGGAAATTTAAAAAGCTGTGAGATCAGTAATAAAGTAGGACAGACTAAGGTAAAAAGAAAAGATTGAGGGGGAGTTTGGTGGTAATAATTTAATGAAAGCTTGATAGGGGATGCAGAAAATGGGAGGACTGATTGAAATACTTCAGAGGGGTTAGTCTCGATGGTTGAAATTCAGAAACACGTTTATTGTTTTTAATGATGTTTACTAATGCTGCTAATGTTTTACTGCTGAAATGAATAGTATGAATGAAAGAACTGCTATTGCGTGGATAGTGTTAAAAGCAGTTGAAGCAGGAAAAAAGCCTAGGCCCAGAGGAGATCTTTGGCAGGGTGTTAAAGAGGTGTGCAGATCAGCGGTGATATTTTTCAATTTACATTTTCACAGTCCCTTATTTTAAAATATGTTCTTAAAATCTGGAAACACTCCATGATATTTCCAGTGGCCAGTTGTCCTTACTTCTTTAATCTTGTTTTGAAAAGTTAATAGGAACAGACATTTTAGCACTGATAGAGTATTAGAAAGATTTGTTACATTGTGTGTAGAGCTGGTAGTGTTATTGAAGATGCTATTTTTACATGGATGAAGCTTTTGGTTAACCATTTGTGTAACGTTGGGGAGCGATAAGGCGGACGCACGTGCTACTCAGGGCAAATCAAGGGTCGTAGTCCAAACAATCCAGGGTCATTGAGCCATTACAGATTGATCGGTGGCAGACATGATAAACAGGCAAGAATCAAACAACCCGAGAATACATAAAGCCAACAAACATCAGACAAATATCAAACAAAGACCAGCAAAAACAAAGGGCAAACACAGGGCTTAAATACGACACTGGGAAGACAAGGGACAGGTGAAAACAATCAGGTGCAAAGTCACAAAACAAGGGGGCAGGACTGGGGATACCAAAACAAAGAAGCATGTGGACTATCAAAAGGTAAACAATAAGCACATGGGGAGTGGGAGGAGCCAAGCGTGACATATCTCCCCACCTAGGCACGTGGCACTGAAGAGTGCCTAAACAAAACAAAACAAAACAAAGCAAAAAAAAACATGGAACATGAGGAACAGAGGACGGAACAGGCACAGAAACGGGCACAGGCACACGAAGGAACAGAAACAGGAGAAACAGAAGGCCCACAGGGAACAGCAGACACAGGAGGAACAGAAGGTCCACAGGGAACAGCAGACACAGGAGGAACAGAAGGTCCACAGGGAGCCACAGACACATGAAAGGGCGGGATGGGCAGGAACAAAGGAACTGCAACGTCCACGGAGGCAGGTGAGCCTGCAACAACATCCATGGTGGCAGGTCCGGAGGCGCAGGAGTGCCACGGGGTGTAGAAATAGCCAGAGTTTCATCCCAATGGAACAGCAAAAACAAATCAAACACAGGGCTTAAATACAACACCAGGAAGATGAGGGACATCTGAAAACAATCAGGGGCAGAATCATAAAACAAGGGGGCAGGACTAGGGATACCAAAACAAAGAAGCACATGGACTATCAAAAGGTAAACAAAAAATACATGGGGGAGTGGGAGGAGCCTAGCGTGACAATTTGGAGTTTCCAGAGACAATTTAGACTTTTATTTATTGATTTTTCTTCAGCTTTTAACACTATCCAGACATATATTCTAGCAGAGAAATTTCTTTCTTTTGCAATCTTGGTTGAATACCAGATTTCTTAACTAGTAGATCGCAATGTGTGAGAGTCAATGATTCTTGCTCAGAACTGTTGTATTCTACTACTGGTTCTCCTCAGGTGTGTCTATCACCTCTCCCTTTATATTATGTATTCAAATGAGTGTGAGAGCAGTTCTGAAAAGAGGCATATTATAAAGTTTGTGGATGAATCAGTGAATGTTAGCCTTTTTAGGTGTCCAGGACCAGGATTTAGGAGCTGGGGATTATGATTTTGTGTCAGGGTAATTCCTTCATCTGAGTATTATAAAAGCACAGGTTGTAGTTGTTGATTTCATTAAGTCTTTACCTAGCCCCATATAACATTGGTGGACAGTTATACATATCTTGATGCATTAATTTGAACTAAATGTGGATTTATTTGTAAGAAAGTAAAGCAGTGTTTTTTTCTTCCTGAGGCAGATGAATTCTATCAATGTTATCTTGACTACTATAGACTCAACAGCCTTGTTGAAGTATGGGGTAAAAGTATTGGAGTAGGCTTATGTCAGGTCCTGTATTCTCATATATATTAATGACCTCAAATGTACTCTCTCACCCAAATTTAGTCTGAAGCTTGCTTTCTTAGTTTTGCATTGGAGTTACGAGGCCAATGTAGCCGGCAAGAAGCATAGCAAGTAGCCACCAGTATTAGAGTATTAGAGTATTAGTATTGTATAAACTGCATGCCTGCACTGCACTGACACCTTTATAAAGGTGTATTTAGATTCATGTCTGGTCATAAAAGACATATGTAGCCTTATGAACTATGGCACCATGTTATCAATAAAATATACAAACATACAGGCAAGATTCAGACTTCATGACGGCTGCTACTGCTTTTTTTAGCTGTGCAACATACTTTAATCTATTGTACCATATAGTGTCACCACTAAAATTATTCTAGTACTTAGCAACTTGACATTGCTTGAGGCACATCTGTCATGATTTAAGCATGTGAACAGCACAATGCTAACCAAGTAGCTATAAGCTTTTGTCAGCTACATTAGCCTCATAGCTCCAATACTAAAGAAGTCAACTCCAGGCACCAAACCCTGGCTGATCAAGTACCTTTGAGGAAATTTTTGTAACTTTGATTTTGAGCCGAATCATCACTTCAGGAGTTAACTGGAATGTGTTTGTGTGTGTGAGGGTGGGTGCTGGTACAGACGTTGTGTGAGACATTCTCGGAGTGTGTGTGTGTGTGTGTGTGTGTGTGTGTGTGTGTGTGTGTGTGTGTGTGTGTGTGTGTGTGTGTGTATTAGACGGAGTCGGGGGGATATGTAATTACTCTCAGATTAGGCAGAGAGGCGGTCGGCACAGCTCTGACTTTGATGGGATTAAACACTCAATTACCCAGCAAATCTGCCTCTACCCCTAACCGTTTCACACTCACTCCAATCCACTCTTCCCCATCTGAACTTCACAACATGACTCCATCTAAAATAATAAAGAGCTCAATACACCTGCACACACACAAACACACACGAAAACTACTTTTCCATGATTTTATTTCCACCCAGCCCTGCCAGTGTCCTCCATCTTAACATCTCAGATAACTATCAACCCACCACTGAGCTCATCTAACCAAGCTAATATCCTTCCCCACACTATTTCACGGCCATATCAGACCTGCTTTCAGCTTTGCCATACACAGACTGTAGGCCCTTCACATGCCACACAGAAATTCAAAACTAAGGCCCAGATACTGTATGTATGCTAAGAGTGCACTCCATGATCATCACCATGGATTTTCCATGATCATCACCATGGATGGACTAATCAAGTTATTGTTTTGATAATAGTTTAAGTAAGTGTCCTGTAAAAACAGGACAAACAAATGTACAGTAAAACAGCATAATCTTTTAAATATTCTAAATATACCTTAATGGAAAGCAATGGGGAGCCGTTACCAAGAAAGACTTGTTTGAGAATATTAAAACACTAAATGGTGTTTTAATGTGTAGAATGGGTGTGCCCATCCAGCTCTGTTTCTTACTGTAAAAGACAGCAATAGTACCATTTGGGGTAGTCGTGGGCTGGAGGTTAGGGAAGTGGCCCTATGACTGGAAGGTTGCCGGTTCAATCCCCTGTGCCGACAGTCCATGACTGAGGTGTCCTTGAGCAAGACACCTAACCCCCAATTGCTCCCCGGCGCTGTGGATAGGGCTGCCCACCGCTCCGGGCAAGTGTGCTCACTGCCCCATAGTGTGTGTTTATTCACTGGTTATGTGGTGTTTCACTTCACGGATGGGTTAAATGTGGAGGTGGAATTTTCCCGTTTCCCCCCAGCTAACCACTGCAGATTCACCCACAATATCAATTCTAACAGATTTTCTAAATGAACTGAACTGAGTAATTGTGGCAGATCTAAATCCTACATCAGTATAAAAACAGAGGGAGAGTGGGAGAGATATAGATAGATAGATAGATAGATAGATAGATAGATAGATAGATAGATAGATAGATAGATAGATAGATAGATAGATAGATAGATAGATAGATAGATAGATAGATAGGAGAGAGAAGGAGGAAAGAGAAGAAAGGAAGCAGGGAGAAAGAAATGCTGACAAATAGACAGAGATAAAGACTTAAAACTGAAAACAACGGAAAGAGAAAGCGATACAGGGACACAAGGGGAGGAGAGATAGACTGACAGAGACAGAGAGAGATTGACAGAGAGTGTGAGAGACAGAGAGGTGACAGGTGGTCAGATGGATGGCTGTAATAAAAAGGTCAAATCCCAAATGAGTATGTATGTGTGTGTGTGTGTATGTGTGCTGCTGTGGCTTAGCAGAATCTCATCATAAATGAACTCATCTAGCTTTTGTTTGTGAGAATGCTCTATTTTTTGGAGAATTATGAATTGTCGGACATTTCCGTTGTCTCTCATATTTCCCAAAGGTCGAATTTCAATCATTTTTCAGCCATTGGCTGGTGAGATGTTCATATGTGAAATTTAAATGTAAAAGCTAGGAGCAGCTGGTACCCTGCCCACTCTGTGTGCTCTAATGGACCTCCTCAAAGCACTAAACCTGCTCAGTTTGTAACATCAACCACACACCTGGAGGTGCTGATTCAATGGCATAACTGAACAGATCTGGACTGTTAGATTCATGAATACATTGTAGTAGCTGGTTTGTCAGTTCAACCTAAAACACTTAGTGCTTCATGAGGTTAGAAGCAATGTATTATGTGTTTTTGTCAAGATGAATAATAAATAAGATAAATAATTTGATCAATACAAAATATCAAAAACATCAAAATCATTTAAATCAACTTCTGCCTTCTTACAGGTTTTATGCTGTAATAATGTTCAGTATTAAAACAAAATAAAGTCTCTATGTTCAGATGTAAAAAAAGGATGTTGTTTTTACTGCCTATGTTCACAAGTCACTGAACTGATCCCTAAAGAATTTAATTTCTAAAGAAATTCATGAGGAAATAGAATTGAACAGCTGTGAGCTTTACAACCCTATGAAAAAGAGTAAAAGTATGGTCTTTATTCAGTAAATCAAAAATGAAAATGTTGGGCATTTTCTGCTTTCTTTATAATAGGTCATCATTTACAATGCTAGCCTAGCACGCTCAGAACAGCAATTCCAGCCATTCATCCAGGGTCATTCACACTAAGGACATGTAAAGTACCTTTAGTACTGCTGGAGAGTATTAGAAATGTCTACATGACAGTGGTTTTTATATCCAGACTTGTTCTGGGCTTCTTTTACTTCATGCTGTATAAGCTATTATGTCATTTATTTGAATGTTATTTTTATACATTAATTAGATATACATTATGCTGATTTGAGATCTTAAAATTAATTTTTTGCTCTGTAAAATTGTAAAAATATATAGTGAAAGATGTGCATTTTTCTTTCCTAGTTCATTCTTCTGCTATTAAATAATTTAATAACTATATGACATGTACAGCATTGAAAAGCAGCACTGAAATTCTGATTTCTTCAAATGTCACATAGCACGATGCTTTTAGGAACGAGTGGGAAGGAAATTGCCAGAAAATTTCTGGTGAGGACACTTGCCGCTCAGTGATTTCTCTCTAGGCTTGTCTGATGCTAGAGTGTGCTTCAGAGAGAGCCCAGAATATAGTTCCTATAGAGCTAGAGCAATGCACTCAAGCACCTTTGTTATATTTTTAAGCATATTTGAACTCCAGTTTTACCACTTTCTAACATTGTCTTATGCACATTCATGGCATCAGTGTGCTGAACTGCTCTACTCTGCCAGTTAACTGATCATCTCTCCAACCAATCAACACTCAGTAGCAGTAATGTTTGTGTCCTACTAGCCAAAACCTTTGCTGTAGAAAAACAGAAATATACTGGTTAGTATTCCTTGACTTTTTTTAAACAGAATATATTCCTTTACTTTCCAATGTTTGAATGCAGTTCCCATATGAATTGGTTAGAAATATGTTTGATTAGTTTGATTCACAAAGACAACTTTCTGTTCTTTGTTTTGTATTCTTTTCCTTTTTTCTGTTTTAATGGATCGCAATGACCTAGACACATATAAACCACTTGAGATATATTAGCAATGGCCTAGTAACACCTTAGCAACCACCTAGGATACTATAACACCATCCTAGCAACACCTTAGCAACCAACTTATGTGGTTGCACTGCTTGTGTGATTGCACTACTTGACATTCCTGGGTGGTAAAATTAATTACACTTGTAAAAGAAGCAAATATGAATACATAGAATAGATATAAAATGCACATTATATGCTTTTAATAAGATTTTTAAGCATTTTGTCAATGAACCATAAATATTACTTTTGTAATTATTTGTATATTGCAGCTTTCTATGCTATAGACACTGCAAGGGCGGATATAGTGTATGACAGTTACCAATGGTATATCCAGCGGCCTTCTGAAGAATATGCACTTTGAAATGGTAATTGTGAGTTCTGATCCTATGAGAGCAAATCTGCTAACACACTATGTATCGTACTACACTCTAAAGCCAGCTGCCAACAGCAGTAAGACATAAAAGGCGGCAGATGAGGCAGATCCACTGGCCAGCACACTGATATTTAATAATGTACAGTGTGCATTTCAGAGAGTGCAACATGTCTTTGGCTTTGAAACTGTGCCAGTCATTCAGAACTGAGGGCAAGGAACTATCTGTTCTAAAACATGCATTATTAAAGTACTTTATCACTGCTCTTGAATATACGAATAGTACTACTTAAATGGCGTAATTGCCTTATCAGCTGACAAAGAGTCTAATACTCAGCCACGCGGGGCTGCAGCAGAACAGAGCAGATAGATCACGGTGTACCCAGACCGTTTATGTACCATTAAGAGAGAGACAAAGAAGAAAAAGGGAGAACAGGCGAAGGAACTGAGATAGAAGCTAAAGCAACAAATGTCAGGTAATTATCAGCCACTGCTAATGTCACTGAATCATCAAATTGCAGAGCGAACTAGAGCAAATGAGAAGCACCCACAAACATGAATTCAAAGCATGATGATAGACAGAATGTTTTATACCACTTTATCTAATGTTATCATTAATTTGTCTATCAAAAAAGTATGTAAAAGTATACTTCTCTGCAGGTGATTGAAACAGCTTCACAACTAGTGACACTGTAACCACTTCACATACATATGTCGAAAAAGTGATTGCCTTCTACAGGTGCCATGTCTACAAGTAGGTGAAAACAGCCCATATTGTAAAACTAATGTATGAAATCAATCCCTTGTATTTTTATGCCTGTTATATGCTTGCTTATATGTCCTGCAGGCATTATTAAAGTTTAACTGAATCAAATAGAAAGAAGACCTCTAAGAAAGTCATTTTGTACTTCATTATTAGCATCTGGACGATCCCTGGATGTGAGCAATTTTTGTCTTTGACAAAAACAAAAAAAAAAAAGAAGCAGCACTTTGCTTTAAAATGTGAAACTTTGCATCTTTGGTTGCTTGAAACCTGTATGAAACAAAACTAGAGTTGCATGATATAAAGTGTCTTGCAACTAACTTGAAACTCAGCTGCAAAAGTTGCACACATCTTCACATCCACTTTGTGAAGTTTAATGTAACAGTCAATCAAAACAGCAATGACACATCATGTGATCGCACAGAATGGCATACTTCACCAAATCAGTGGAGAAGTGGTAAACAGATAAAAAGAGTAAATCGCTCCTCCTTCAGTGTTGGACCTAAAATGAAGTATTTATTGAATAAGTAAAACTTAAAAGCAAAAGTAAACTGCAAAGCAAAAAGTAAAGAATGTTACTTGAATGTCTTACACACTTCAAATATCCATGGTTTTATTATTACGTGACAAAATTTTAAAAGTCCATAAAATTACTGAGGTACAATGATGGGTGACAAAGTCCTTGTGCTCCTTCTGCGGTCTGTAGTTGCTTGGCAACTGTAGTGTGTTCCAATCAAACTACATTTCGTGGTCTAGTTGTTTACTGGCATATAAATGTGACTAGCATTTTATCAAAAATGTGTGCAATTTCATTTGTATGTTGTCAATTTATAAAAGCAGGAAGTCACTTGAGACCATGTGTTACAGTGATTTGACCACACATAAGGGGTTTTAGACACTCTACTTTGAATCATGCCTAAGAACGGCCCTTACTCATGAAAAATTCACAGTAACTCATGGCTTCTCCTGGCTTATTGCCTTAATATTGCGACATATATCCTACACACAAGCCAATACCCCTGAGCAATGAATCAACATCATAAGGCTGGTGAAACCATCCAGCAAGCTTTGTTAAAGTTTACTTCCAAAAAAAGTTGGGCCTGTGCAAATTGTAAATAAAAACAAAATGCAATGATTTGCAAATCATTTAAACCCTATATTTCATTGATCATAGTACAAAGAAAACAGCAGCAACAGCAACATGTTTCTAAAAAGTAAGGAGAGGGGCAACAAAAGACTGGTAAATTTGTGTAATGCTAAAAACACATGAAAATATCTCACAACTAGTTAGATTAATTAGCAAGAGGTGAGTAGCATGATTGGGTATACAGTAAAAGGAGCATTCCACAGAGAGGCTGAGTCTGTCAGAAGATGGGGAGAGTTCACCACTCTGAAAGAATGAAGACTGTAGGGAAATAGTGCAACAATTCAAGAATAACACTTGTCTATGTAAAATGGCAAATAACTTATATAAATAATCTCCAGCTTGTTCTCTTCACACAGTTAAAAAGACAAAATTAGTGATTATTGGGGGGGGGGGGGGCATTAGTGCACCTGGCATGGGTAACTTGCACATCTGTAAAGGCATCATTAATGCTGAATTATAAATACAAATATTTGAGCAACACATGCCGCCATCCAGACAACTTCTTTTTCTAAACAGGCTGGCCTGCAGTCTGCATCTGTCACTCATTTGGTACATTATGAAATACAAAATATGATAAGAGTCCCTGAACTGTTGAGTAGCTGAAATTCCAAATCAAGCAAGAATGAAAACACATTTCACTTTCACCTCAGCTCTCAAATGCTGACAGTTTTATTAAAAGAAGAGGTAATGGAACACAGTGGTAAACATGCTCCCATCTTAACTTTTTTTAAATGTATTGTTGGAATCAAATACAAAATGGGCATTAATATTAAAAACAATAAAATCTCTCATTTTCAACATTTGATATGTTGTGTTTGTACTATTTTCAATCAAATATATGGTTTAAATGATGTGCAAATCATTTCATTTTGCTTTTATTTACAACCCCATTTCCAAATAAATTGGGATGCTGTGCAAAATGTTAATAAAAACAAAATGCAATGATGTGTAAATCATTTAAACCCATATTTATTTGAAAATAGTATAAACACAACATATCAAATGTTAAAACTGTTCAATTCTATAATTTTTTTTGGAAAATGTATGAGCATTTTGAATTTGATGGCCGCAACACATTCCAAAAAGTTGGAATGGGTGCAACAAAAGACTGTTAAAACTCAAACACAAAGCAGAAATCATATATAAACAGGGCCCAGAAATGCTGCCACCTTCTCTGAGCTTGTTTAAGATGGACTGAGGGGAAGGGTAAAAGTGTCCTGTGGTCCAACAAATCAAGATTTGAAAGTTCTTTTTGGAAATCATGGATGTTGTGTGCTCAGGGTAAAGACCACCAGACTTGTAATCAGCACACAGTTCAAAAGCCAGCATCTGTGATGGTATAGGGGTGCATTAGTGCACATGGTATGGGTGAATGCCACATAGGTGATGGCATCATTATTGCTGAATGATATATACTGGTTTTGGCAACATATGTCACCATTTAGACAATATGATTTCAGGGAAGGCCTTGATTATTTCAGCAAGACAAAATAAAACCACATTCTGCACATATTCCAACAGCATGGCTCTAAAGAAAAAAGTTAGCCTGCCTGCAGTCCAGACCTGTCACCCACTGAAAACATATGGCACTTTATGAGTGTTGAGCAGCTTTTTCAAAACTACAGCAGTCAGTCTCCTCAGTTCTCAAACACTTTTCAGAGGGTTGTTAAAAGAAGAGGTAATGCAACACAGTGGTAAACATAAAACTGTCCCAACTTTTTTGAAACATGTTGCTGCAAACAAATTCAAAAAGGGCAAATATTTTTCAAAAACAAATCAAATTTCTTTTAGCCGTTGATATGTTGTGTTTGACCCATTGACAAATAAATATAGGGTATAAATGATTTGCATATCATTACATTCTCTTTTCATTTACTTTTTGCACAGCATCTCAACTTTTTTGGAAATTGAGTTGTACTGCCCAATAAACATACTTTACCACATTGGACAAAGCTTGCTGGTTGGTTGTATTAAACTATTAGGAAGTACTAGCCCTTATATTAAATGCATTAAGTAGTCTATGGTCACTGTTCCACAGCTCAAAGTAAACTGAGAGAAAAAAAATGATATCCATGCTACAGCAAAATAAATAAAAATAAACCGTCCACAAGAAACTAGACCTTTTCAAAAATCAATTTGACTTTTGGTGTTCACAACAAATGCATAATAGAGCTTGCACAACACAATCATGTAAAACAGTAAACTTGGTCCCTAAAAAGCATTTGCAAATGCTTCGACCCCTGGTAGACCCCAGATAACCAGTGAAACTTAATGAACCCTCAGAACATCCCCTTTTGGCAAATAGCCATAGGAAATTCTTTGGACCCTTTGTAAGAGCAAATCAAATGACTCTCCTTTCTTAAGCTAACTGTGAAAATAGCTCTGTCAATACATGGCTTCCCATGCCGCATTGTCAGAAGTGAATTAATTAATACTTGTCAGAGGTGAATAAGACTCACTATAGGTAATTTTTCCATTTAATTGATTTCCTTGAATATCATGAGGTAAGTTAAATCTGTATGTTCCTTTGAGTAATAACTTCATGTTTTTCCATTTGAGTCTTCATGTTTTTCTTTCAATGTAGAACCATTTCAGTTTGTAACTTGTGTGACTATGTATGCTTCAAACATAGAAGAGTAGATCATGTACTCAGTCCTAACTTTTCACTTAAGCACCGTTGAGAAATATAGATTAATAATAACTTTGGAATTATATTCTTCCTTTGGAAATCTAATTTCCTTTCCTTAGTAATCATGTTCCTTCCATGTAACTTTAACCCCAGAGTGCAATTAGAATCCTTTTAGATATAATACTCTGTAAGCTCAATAGTGTGCTTGTAATAGTTACTGTGCAAACAGTAATGACGTTTTTATATGAAATTGCATGCTTATAATGTTCTTTAACTTAAAAGGCAACCAAGCTCAGAATCTCTCTCAAGTAGTTTTGTGCTGAGACACGCAGACAAAGAAATTGCATATTCGTTAAAAATGAAGCGAATGAACTCTTTTCCCTGCCTTAGCTCCGCCCACCAGAGTTCTGTCCTAACAAGCACAGACCTGGAGTAAAATGAGAAAAAGAGATGTAATGCAATAAAGATGTAATGCAATAAAACAAGAAGCCCTCTATCCATTTCTTTTGCATCTTGAATCTGCAGATTTTAGATTTCAGTGTATTTTTGTTTCAGCCAACTTTTGCAAAAACAGCTGCCTTCCTCACCAGAGGCCAATTTGAACTGGTAGCCTGTCTCACCCACTCAAAATCAGATCAGATGTAATGGCTCTGAAATTCACTTCTTCAGCTGCCTCGCCCTTTTGGCCCACAACCCTTCTCCAGCACATGCGTACAAGCCGCGGCTCCTTCTCAACTTCAAGGCTTGAAGGTCGCATGTTCACTTCTTCTCTGTCCTCTTTTTTATCTAAATGTAGGCCAGTTGTTATGCCCGAGTTAATATTCTATTATGTGTATTGCTCAAACGCCATAAAATATCTATTTCTGAGTTTGCCTGGTAAATCTCATGGCTCTAGTTTTCTCTACATAACCATTCATCTAGCATTAGTACCTATCGTATCAATAAATGAACATGTATTAAAGCTATTCCTTGTGGTTCTGGTGTAATTACCACAATTCAATCAATAGATGCCTGTTCACAGAAAAACCTGCAAAGCTGTGTTTTATGGTATTTGGCCTTGTTGTTGGTGGATGGCCAGATATAGCTAGATAAAATTCAATGTTCTGAATAGAACTATTGCCTTTACTAAAGAACCCTTTAAGAACCTTCTTTTTAGACTGTAGGTGTTTCTGATAAAATGGACAATTAGTGTAGATACAAAGTAGGTGGATCTAATCATTTGGCCTCTCAGCATAAGTGGGATATGCATGTCCTAATGAGTTGTTTTAAAACCACTGATTCTACAGAAACTAATTAGTAAACTGAATATTTGCTCAGCTTCATTTTCTCTGCAGATTCTGTGTGGTGAGAAATAATTATCTATGCAGAAAGTGGTTAGAGAGAACATGACTGCAAGTCGGCCAGTCTAGGAGTCTAACCGGGCACTCAAATGCCTAATTACCAGAATAAACAGGTGGTCTCTGATTGGACGAGCTCATTAATGGAGTTTCTATTAGGAGCAGTGAAGCAGCATTCTGTACTGATGCGCCTTCCCACACGACTGATGGCTGTATCCATTTTCCTTATTACACAGAGAGTCGAGCCCAAATGCCATTTTTCCAGTGATGAAAGATAAGAGAGGAGATGATGGATTTGACACTGGTGATAAGCAGAAGGAGCTGGCCCCCGGGGAGGCTATAGCATTTTATAAACTGGCCGTGCTCTCAGCTTGCCCAGCCAAGCACATCTATCGGATATTGCTTTGTTTTTCTTTGTCAATTTGTCCACCATAAAGCATCTTTTTTTTTAAGAAGTTCTTTATGAAGCATGAAAAGTTCACATTTTGTCACAATATCTATATACACAGTAACAGCACACACCCACTTGTTTTTATAAAGTGGCAGGCTGAAGGGTCATACAGATGTCCCCTATGTAGGATCACAGCTAGCCCCATACACACACACACACACACACACACACACATATATATACATATACATCCCTGCAAGAAGTGACAGCATCTGTGTCTCTCATGGCCACATGGTAAGCAATTAGATCCCATTGTTTTAAAGTAAATGTGTCCCAAAGTCTGCAAATTCAGTACCAATTTGTCTTGCGCTGGTATGAGTGGACCAGACACAGCAGTGCTGCTGGAGTTTTTAAACAGCTCTGAACTGTGAATAGTCCACTTATCTCTACAGCACTTTGGAGATTAGTGTTTACCCTCATCTAACCCTCTGAACTGAGTTCATGAAGGCCTTGCTAATTAGCGGATAAGCTGAATCAGGTGTGTTTAAAACTGAAGTCTGCAGTGCTTCAGCCTTCAAAGACAGGATTGTGACAACTGTGAACCAGAAGATGACCAATATCAACCTTGCAACAACAGATGAGCTACTGTCTCTGAATTTACATCAACAAGGTGGTCCAACAAAGCAAGAGCGGACAGTGAGTGGACACAGGGTTTACAACCTCCAGTACCAAAGCTGTGTGATCCACTCATACCAGCGCAACACACACTAACACAACACCATCACGTCTGTGTCAGTGCAGTGCTGCAAATAATACCTGCTCTGTAGTGGTCCTGACCACGGAAGTCCAGGGTAACAAGAAACCAATGGACTAGTCTGTAATTGTAGAACTACATAGTTCTCCTATATGGTAAGTGAAGCTGATATTATGGAAGATGGGCGAAGATACAAGGATGCTCATTTAATGAACTGGCTGATTGGTGTAGGTAAACAAAAGGCTCCATATGCAACGTTTCACAAATCATTTGTGCCCAAAATTTTTTGTTCTCCATCATTTGAAAACAGCAGTTTTCCTTTACATTGTTTAAAATTTAACAACGAATGGACCAACAGAAATGCTCCAAATTAGCTTGTAATAAGATCTCTTTACATTAACTTACTTAAAAAATAAAGATTGTTTTTGCTTTCTCCTGTAAAGTTGCAATCTTTTTTTCTTTTGACAGTGATGATATGAATCATATAAATGTGTAATTACCCAGAACATGCCCCGTATAAATGTAGGCATATGTATCATATGTATTATATGTATGCAGCCCTATATGTAATACTTTTCACAACCTAAGCCAACAAAATAAATGCTCTTTCAGTTTTCTTGTTTCCGCACAACCTCCGGACATTTTTTGGGCTGGAGCTGTCTGAAAACCAACACACAAATACACTCAAACTGTTTCCTCCACAGAGTCACAGTATTGAGGGCAGAGTTTTTATTCACATCGGTAAGAGGAATCTTATGATGACATTTTTTTTCTACTCGCCCTAATGGTCTATAAACTCAAAGGTCAGTCATTTTGTCCCAGCAATTGCTCACCAAAGTGGAGCAAATGGGCTGGCAGGGGGCAAGAGGAGATTGGTTTGCAAAATGCAATACGCTGCTTTATGGAGGCCCTGTCACAGACTGTCGCAGCTTATGGCCAGGAATTTGGGGACACGCTCGGTGATCATCTTTTTCAGGCAAGGAAATGTATGTGTGTGTGTGTGTAAAATAGAGATAAGGTGTGAAGGAAAAACAGATCAGGGAAAATAAGAAGAATGCAGAGCTGTAAAATGCAAGGGCGTAGTTTTGGTTTAAGAGTGTAGGGGGGTGACAATGAGGCTCTGTTTGGCAACAGTTAACACTGATATTAATGCCAGCTAACATTACCTACCCAAAACCACTGTACTTCATCTGCTAGTGCATGGCTAAAAACTTGTGATTTAGGTGAAGGCTGACATAAGAGATTATCTTTAATCACATGAGTCACATCTAAACTATTAGAATCTTTAATTCTGTGAATTTCCTTTGCCTCTACATTTTCACTCTAACAGCAGTCCTCCTCGAAAGCTGCATGTCGTCTAAGAATTTGTTACTAGAGTAGCCTCAGAAAGGACCGTGAAAAGAAATGTAGAGTAACCACGGTGACGTGAGGAGCATAACCATCTAGGTGGATGAAGCATAGCCATGATGAGGAATGTAGAATAACCATAAAAAGCAGTGTAGTGCAACATTTAAAAGGGGTGTAGCCTAACCAAAACATGAGGTGGAGCGTTACCAGAGAAAGGTATGTAGGTTGACCATGCAAATAAATGTAGTGTAACTATGATAAAGGGAGTAGCTTAACCACAAAAGGAAATGTAGTATAAACATGGAAATGGGTGTAGCATAACAGCAAAAATGGGGTGTAGCTAAACCATACAAGCGGTGTAGCATAACCACAGAAAAAGAGGTGTAGCAATGAAAAAGGGTGTAGTATAACTGCAGTCACGGGTATAGCCTACTGATCCATGTATCATTGATGTATCTGTACTTCAACTAGTTTTAGCAGCCAGCTTGCACATCCTAATTCTATTTCTATCCAGATGAAAACAGCTGGGCACCGACTTCCTTTCCAACCTCTACCTCTAAAGTTTGATTGTGATTTGGGGATCCTGAGAACATCTCAGTGTCAGCTTAGCGGGGTCATTTTGTCATAGTCATTCATGTAGATTAAAGTGCACATGCTAACATGTGCTAATTGCCTTAGTGAAATTGGTCCATAGGGCTTTATTCATTGCTGACATTTGTACTAGGCCATATGTGCTATATTTTTAGCAGCTTTGGCTATCTGTGTGACATGACTTAATTGTGCAACCTTTGAGAGAACATGCTAGCACAGTTAATGCTAATCAGAATGGTTAACAGAGTAACAGAGTCAGTGATTTTGTGTTTGTGGTCAATGTAACATGCTCTGCATCATCGGTCTTCCGCCCCAGTCTTGGGAACTAATCTACTGAACAGCTAATCCTTTAATACGTTATTTCTGCCTTTTAATCTACTATTCCACTTTAATCAGATCTATCAAATCTCTCAATGCTGTTGTTGCCTTAATTCGCCTTAATTCTGAAACGGAAAGAACATGATTAGGAGTTAGTTTCACAAACTATCATTTTAAGCAAGCAAACACATCAATAGGAATATACTTCCCATTCCACTTGCCTTTTATACTGTCTTTGATTAAATAAATAAATCACTCTTAACCAGAGTTTAATTTTTATGACATTACAGCTGTAGGTGAAGCTTGAGTCTTGCCCAAGGAGTCTTACTGGTATAGGTTGGTGTGCTTTCCTGGATAAGGAATCAAACTGCAGTCTACCATGTGAAGGTCAGTGATGTTATCTACTACACCATATCAAATCACTTAATGTAAGGTCTGAATGTACAATTTGTGGAAATGAGAATCATCCAACAATAAATAGAACGTGGAGCTTTTGTATACAGTGATAAAAAAACAACTGAGTATCACAGAAAGCTCCGATTACACATTCTGATCCATTACACTAATGTGGCCATGCACTCAACACCAGCTACACTGGTGGCAGATATTAAGGAGTTGAAAAGGACAATGAGAACAACTCTGAATATGTTGCCAACAATATGCCACATTTGACAGGTTTAATGTTTCTGTTTTTCAACCCAATTAATTTTGGTCATTTCCTCTACAATAAAGTGAAATAAAGTTATCCACACATTGTATTTGCAGCTATTATGCTCCTCCGTGAAGGCAGTTCACTAGTACTTGATCACCTATTGAAGCAGAACCTTTTAGGCCCTTCACTCTGCAGCCTCTTTCACTAACAGAGATGAATACTGGGCATTTATAGAACTCTCGTCCAGGACCTTAAAATTCAGCCAGGGCCTTGATTACGCATAGTTAACCACATGTTTCTGACAAAACCATTATATAAATGTTATGTCACTGAAAACAGATTTTCCTTGGTTTGCTTCCATTTATATCTCTGCTGTGTGGCTGGGAGCTAATTTTCTTTTCTGCTAAATTCAAAAATAGATCAGCAATATGCAAACTGCCTTCATTTCATAATACGATCATATTACACATATGATCCTTCATGAACAGACTTTTAATGTGGATCAAGTGGTCAGGACCTCAAGATTATTAGGACTGTTTGGCACTATGATTAACTAATAATTATGTAGTATTGAGTCAGAGACCACCCTTCACTTCTCATTTCCAGTCAAAACAGCCATTAATTACAGATAATCCATTTTTTCAGCATCAGGAAAAAATGAGAAAACAAAGAATACCACAGGGATATTTTTCCACACTTCCAAAGTTGGCTGTGTTTTCTGCTTCTCACAGTCTAAGTAATCCCAAACAGGTCTGGATTCTGAGGGGGCTCATATGACTTTTCTAATGATCAAACCAGGATCTCACCAAATGAAGCCATTCAGGTCTTTTCTGCAGGAACCTGAACTCAAGGAATTTCTAACCTTAATATAAGCAGCATGTGTCTGCATGTATTCTCACATAAACACAACCTTTTAACTACTGCAGGGCCAAAGTACTCAATATTCACAATGCTAAATGATCGTGAGGGTGGTGAGCTGCACTTTTATTCAAGATATGCTGTTTTGTACTAAAGGTTTCCCCTGAAAATGGTTGCTTAGAAAACAAGTCTGTATAGAGTGGTGAAATGACCTTCAAGCCTTATATACGCAAACAGAGAAACACAAATACATATATCATCCTGTTGCTGTTTACATTGTGTGAATGTTTTATGAAGAATGGACCAGTAGACGGTTTCTTACAAAATGTCAACACTTTTTCATTCCACACTGACAATATACTGCACAAAGTACTCTTCATATTGTAGCATTGGCTCAGAAGACATGGACCACCACCACATCAGTGTTGCTGCAGTGCTGAGAATGATCATTCACCCAAATACCACCTGCTCTGTGAGGGTCCATAGGGGTCCTGACCACTCAAGAACAGGGTAAAAAAGGGGGTTAACAAAGTAGCAGAGAAACAGATGGACTACATTCTGTAATTATAGAACTACAAAGTGCACCTATAGAGTAAGTGGAGCTGATAAAATGGTCATAAAGGTTAATGGGCAAGTGCAATTGACATCATGCGTTTCAAGGTTGTGTGTGCATTCAGATTGCAAGGGTGCCGAGTATCATTGGCAGGCATCTTTGCCCTGATTTATTTTGACAATGCACGACTGGCACAATCGAAGCTGTCACAACCACTTCCTCACCACCAGCACTGAAACAGGTTGAGGACTGAGAAATCGCCACCGTGTGGCACACCTTGATCTTGCCTCAGCTAGGTCAAACTATTCACTTTAACTTGAAGAGAAAGAGAAAAGGAAGATAACAGCAGGATGAAAAGAGAGAGAGAGAGAGCGCGCGCGAGAGAGAGAGCACTGAGAGATGATGGTGATGGTGACGACAATGAATCTCTCTGCCTTCTTTTGACTTGTCAGGATAACTTAGTGAGCAACTCAGGCGAAAAATCCGAAGGCCTGGAGAGGAGAGGCTTCTTCAGATGCCATTCTGATATCCCTCTCAGTCTGATGCCAAAAGAGACTGGAAGTGACAGGATTAGAGTGGACCTGGAAGCAGAGGTTTTTATGTCAACGCCCTTGTAGCAGGTTCCAGCTCAGGGGGTTTGTTGTTTTATTGATTTTAAGATGCCACTCTGAATTAGGAACAAAGATGTGGTTTGAAGCACCTGCTAAGCACCTTCACTTCAGAATCGTAACCAGTGTTTATGACAGTGTTGTGGTGGTCTTGAATACTGTAAAGATATTATGTATAAACGAGGTCTTAGTTCACTTCAAGAACTTCCAGAAGTTCAGAAGTCAGATTACACGTGCTATGGCTCAAGACGGTGATAGATTCAAACCTGGTTGGTATCAAATGCATCTTAAGTTTTTCCAAAAGGACTGTCCCTTAGAATGTGTCTTTCAACATTATTTGAATATTAGCTTTAGCTAAAAGAATACTTGTTAATGTATTAAAGTTGGCAGATAACATACTGAACACCATAAAGCCAGCAGTACACTTCAAAAAAACAAAACTAAATCAAACTACAGCTAAACACGCTGGCATAGGTATACTTAAAAATAACTATGTGCCTGTCAGTTTAATGCTCAGAAACACACAATGCCCTCTCCATGTAATGATGCCAGAAACTATGTTGCATGTAGGCTATTCACAGTCAGGGGAGGTAGCAAAATAAAGGATGAATAGAACCAATCACAGTGAGTGGAAGGGCTTAGAATAAACAAATGCAGACATCCCAAGTGTCCTGGAAGTTCCAAGAGTCTCCCGTATATTATATGATATACATAGCGGCTCCCTGATGCCCGCAAGTCAGATAAATCTCCTGGAATCCAGAACGAGCAGCCAAGCGCACACACAAATGCGCACGCAGACGACACTGACTTTTTTCCCGATTGCGTGTGGGAAAGAGAGGGAGAGAAAGGCTTTACTTGCTGTGGTAGCCTACCTTGTGGTATCGGCTCCCCTCGTGCGCATGCAAAACAGGGATGGTTCTGGTTGGCCTGTTCTCTGCAAAGAGTTTGTCAGTCAGGTAATCAGTGTTAAGTTTTTTCCTCCTGGACGGCATGAATTTTTTATTTTGTTTTGTTTTTGTTTTGTTTTTTTTGGGGGTCAGGGTCCGTGTCCAGGTGTACCTCCCTGAAATGGGTTTTTGCAACTTGGGATGTCTGACAATGCAACAATAAGTACCCATCACAATCAGGGGGGGCTCAGAACAAACAATCGGGTGATTAGGACTAATCACGGACAGTGGGAGGTCACAGGATAAACACAGCACTGATAAGAACCAATCACAGTCAAGGGGAGATTTCAAAACAAACAATGTGGTCAGAACCAATAACAGTCAGAGGGAGGTCTCAGATCAAATGATGCAATGATTAGGACCAGCCACAGCCCAGGCGAAGTATCAGAACAGCTCTTTCTAAAAAAGATGTCATTAATACAGAATTAAATAAAATAAATTCACACTGACCAAGCGACCACAATATCAGCCTTTGCTCGATTCAGTCTGGCAGTGGCCGCTCCAGTACCACGAAATTCATAAGCACATGCTCAGTTCTGCACGAAATTTCAAAATTGCTTTTTTTCACTGCTGCCAGAAAAACCATTACTAGTATTGAAGTACTGAAATATCTCCAAGCAGAAACTAAGCTGGATATAAGGGCACTACCAGAAACCATGAATAAATGTTCTGAGATAATCTGAAGAGCTCTGAGAGCAAAGTTTATCAGTTTAGCAGTGGAAATTCAATTGGAATGCCCAGTAAGGGTTATATGAAATCTGTGTGCAAATCTAGAGTGTATCAGCTGATGGGAAAGATTTTTAGATGAAAAGAATATATTCTTCCAATCCAGGTCTGCATAATCTATAGCTGGGTCACAAGTCCATATTTGTGGTACCCCAACCATATGGGGAGTGTTAAAAATTAAGTTAGATAAATAAATAGTAGATACCATGCCCTGGGAGCACGCACTTGGAAAAAGCCAAGCAAATAATGTGTTTCTAGAGGGGTGTCCCATGGGACCCTGTAAGCCCGCAGTGATACACTGCTATTACACTGATAATTTTATATCACTGAATTGTTTGAGGCCTTTATCATCTCAAACATATCAGCCTTAGACCATGCTGTAAAGGTGAAGGGTTTTCCCCTGTTAATGGATAATAATTGTCATTAGTGAATTTATGAAATTTGAGTGTAATACCAAGGTTTTTGTTAGCCTGCATCCAAGTACCCAAAAAGTTACTGATGATTTGAACCATATTTAGTTTAGCCATTTTCTGCTTAATGCAAGCAATTGGTAGATCCTCAAATCATAGTGGTTTGACAATTTTACTTTACTTTCCAGTTCACACCATGATGTTTCAGAAGTACAGTTGAGCCACATTCTCAGAGATGCCAACCAAATGGATAGACAATATGATCTAAAATTAGGAAAGGCCAACTCCCCCTGACGATTTTCTTGGTCCTATTTTTTATTTCAGGGAGTATTTGTATGCATAAGTATTTAAATCCTTGACAGGAGAACTAGCAGAATGCATCTTGGCAACAGTAAAGTTTGGTGGAGGAGGAATAATGGTCTGGGGCTGTTTTCAGGGTTTGGACTCTGCTCCTTTGTTCCAGTGCAGGGTAGTATTAATGCTAGTAGACAACTATGCGCATCAAACTTTATGGCAGTTTGGGGAAGGCATTTTCCTATTCCAGCATGACTGAGCTCCAGTGCACAAAGCAAGGCACATAAAGACATGGTTTGATGAGTTCGGTGGGGATGAACTCTAGTGAGCCCTGAACTCAACTCCACTAAACATCATTAGGATGTATTGGAATATCAATTGAGAGCCAGGCATTCTCGTCCAGCATCAGTGTCTGACATCACAAATGCTGAATGGGCAAAACTTCCCATACACACTCCAAAAAGCCATACCAGAAAAGTGGAGTCCCAAAGAGGGTTCAACTTCAAATTAATGCCAGTGGTTTTGGAATGGCAATTTAGCTTAGCTAGGGTGAACCAGTTTGTTTGTATTGTTTCCTGATATTTATATGTCTAAGCCATCAAAAAATAATGTGATTAAATCAGTGCAAAAAACTATAATGTAATTGATAGCCTGCTGATATATATTTTCCTTTAAGATGTTTCCTTGAGACAAAAGGCCGTTCAAAAAAGTTGACATCTCCAAAGTAAAGCCTTAGAAGCTTTATAAGACTACAGTCACAGTTACAGTACAAAACACAACCCACATACTCTGAAGGTGAAAAGTAAATCAACAAATACATATACACATAGAAATCCTGTTTAGCATAGCATTTTAACAGTAAAGCTGTATAAAATCATTAATTTATGTAAGTAAATAAATAATTGTTTTCATAACAATTCAATGTGATTATGACTCTTTGGTAAATTATTCATTTACAATGAAATACAAACAAGAGAATTTTAATCTGACAATTGTAGCTAATTGATCATCTAGAACAAGAGTCAGAATGATGCATATTTACACCCCAAATCATAATTAATAATACATTTATTTCATACTACTATTTTCTCTGCACTTTTTCTGGCATGTCTTTTCAAATATGTTGTAGAGTTGTGAAAATAATTATAACCTTGAGCTTTATTTTGAAGCTACATTAAATTTAACCTCATAGTGTTTCATAAAAAAAACTGCACTTTTTCCAGTTTGAGGAGTATATGAAAAGCTCTTGTAGGATTTTAGAGCCTTCCAAACTTTAGAGCCTTCCAGAATTTCATCCTGCCAGGCTGTAGCTGGGGGAGGTACACAGAGTCTGAATGAAACCCCCTCAGGCAGGTGGATATCAGATAAGGGGTAAATTTGAAAACGAACATTTGGTTAAGGTAAGTTAAAGGGTTTGGCTGGATTTTCTTTAAAACCTTCCTGTAGAACATTTTTTTCTTCAGTTTATAACACTGACTCTCTCTCAGGCCCTCAGCAGCTGACCCCAGGTCAGCCTGCTGTTTGATCTCGCAGCAGTGGCGATGATTGCCACATGAGGGGGGAGTGGACTGATCTGCAGTCGGTTGCTTAAAACTGAAGCAGTGGCTTGTTAAGGGTGGGTGGGTGTGTGTGTGTGTCACCTGCACTTTTTCTGCCTCTGGGCTGATTCAGCTGCAGTCTGATGAGCCAGAATTGAAATTCCGTCAGAGACGAGAGAAGGAGAAAAATGAGAAAGAGAGTGAGAGAGAGAAAGAGAAGGTGTGAAGAGGAGAGAGCGAGAGCGAGAGAGAGAGAGAGAGAGAGAGAGAGAGAGAGAGAGAGAGAGAGCGAGAGCGAGAGCGAGAGAGAGAGAGAGAGAGAGAGAGAGAGGGGAAAATGCGAAGAGAAAAATAGATCAATATTTAATTTTCTCTCCAGGTGATATGTTCAAGAGCTAATCAGCAGAGACTGGAAAGTTGACACCTGGAATGTCAATTAGACGGAGAAGTGTGTGCACTCTCATCTCTTCATCCGTCCACCACTCCTCTACCTTGTTCACCCACCCATCGCTCTTTTTGTCCCTCAGGTCACTCGTTCGATTTTGCAAGTTCACAGGTCAAATGCTCACTAACTAATCTGCATCAACAGCAAAGACGGATTCACAACAGCAGTTGCTTCCTATCATGAGTAGCAGTTAAAGGAAAAGTTTGGTGAAAATGCAAGTTAAGCAGACAAGACAAAGACAGCAATATATAAGTTTGTAAGACAGAATTCCGTAAATTACTGAATGCTACTTAAGGCACAACTAAGACAAGAATTACATAGTTAGTACTTTAATTCAGAATCTTTGTTAATATTGGAGTTCTTTGCTCTGTTAGGAATTTTTTAAGCTGTTAGCCCCTCAGTGTAAACAAAACAGGTTTCCTACTTTATCAGTGCACTCTATGGTCTATTCAAGCAGCAATTTAAGAGAACAAAGTTGTATATATAAGCTACAAATAATGTGATACATAGATTAAGGTTACATTAAAGGAAAGTATATTACTGTTTATTACTAGGCTGTTTATTGTTTATTACTAGGCAAGCACTATTTTCTGGCATTGACAACATGCCAGGTTATAAACAGTACTTATTATGCATTTATAACAATTCAATGCATAATAAGCATGGCTATAAATTGCATTGCATTGGTTAATATTTAAAGACACATTTACAATGCCTTATAAATGCATTACAATGGTAATGAATGGGTCCATCAATTCTTGTTGACTGACCATTTATAATATATAAAATACAATATAAGAAATGCAATATAAATATATTAAACTGTCTCACAATGCACAAGTAAGTCTACTGAAGATTGCTGCAGTTTGTAGCAAGAGTGAGTTCATTTCAGCACAATGTTAATTTGCACTGTCCTACATTAACCTTATAGCTCCAGAGTAAAGTTAACAAGCAAACTTCAGACACCAAACAGATCTTGGCTGGTTGTTTGCATTTGGAAAAAGAAAAAAAAACTGGGTATTTTTTGGTCAAACTATACCTTTAAAATATTTTGTGGGATCACCTTCATCAAAACTCTAACCTCAAGCTAATAGCTGAACATGACAAATGAGCAAACCTTCTACTGAAAGAAGCCATGTCACTGTCGGTTCCCTCAGCGGCATCTCTATTTAAAACCTGCATCTTCATTCAGACACCATCCACTGCACGCTCTTATTAAGCGCTCAAAACATTGTGACTGGAGTGCATGAATTCCAGTTATCCAAAGAAATCCTCCTTATCCTGATCCACAGATATGGAGCAGAAGCACTTCGTCATTTACACTATCAGCCCCAGAGACAGTGTGGCACATATATACTCATGTATTACCAGCGTGTGAAATTGTATGAGTATGAAAGGCTGGTTTGCATAGAAAGGTTAAAGGATATTCCAGCATCTTTAGGCCTAATCTATGTTTTGCATCTGTGTATCTGTGTAATAGGGTTGATTTTCCACAACTCTGTGTATATATATTGTATAATTCTTAGTTCAGTGGTTGAAGTTTCAGATTCAAGTTATATTGTGTCTTTATCAGAATTGAGCAGCTGCCCTTTAACATCCTTTCTGTAAATTATATGACCTGAGGGGATTCTGCAGGTTGTTTTCCAAGTACAGGCGAAGACATTACAATGATTATCCATGGTAATAACCTGCAATTGCAGCAGATGGACATCAGGCTGAAAAACAGTGAAGTAGTCCTTTAAACGTAGATAAGAAGTCAATGGGTTCAGTTCAAAATGACCTCACCACAGGCAGTGGTAGAAAAACAGAAGCCTGTCATAACCAACATCTCAACTAAGCCCACAATGCATATACGACCATATGATCAGGCATAAACCATGACCACAGAGTGATCTCTCTCTCTCTCTCTCTCTCTCTCTCTCTCTCTCTCTCTCGCTCTCTCTCTCTCTCTCTCTCTCTCGTAGTACAGTCATAGACATAATTAACTGAAAAAGATTATGATCCATACAGAATATATACAAAAAGAATGCAAAAGCAGTCAGAATGAATCACAAGGCTTTTATTATAATCTCTCACACTCTACATCTCCCTGTGCTGGTGGTCAAGGGCAACTCCACCTAATTAATACTGACAGCAGAGAGACACTAAAGCTGAGAGAGAGAGAAAGAAAAGCCCAAACTAAGAGAGCAAGAAACAGACAAACACAAGGACAGTGAGAAAAGAGAGAGAGAGACAAACAAATGTAAAAATGGGCTGTACAGGCTTTCACAGAGCAGGTAACGAAAATACGCATACACATTGCATATATACTCTAGCACACTTCAGACTACATAATTGACACAATCGATTCAGGTGTATCATAAAGAAACACATACGTATTTGAGAGCACAGACTGCAGAAAGCCTGTACTCAGCAATGTCACCTACAAAGCCTTAACAAGCCCTCCAATTAGGTTGTTATTGCTGCAATGTCACTAAAGAGGAAGGGTAATCATTAGAGGCAAGAGAAGTAATGAAAATAATGAGGGAGTGTGTGTGGGGGGGGGGGACTGGGGAGTTCTGAGACCTCCACAACATCTCAAAATCCAGCAGCATCCTCTGCAGTTTGTACTCCTCCAATTTGGCTCAGTACTCAGTGTTTTCGCTGTCAGACACCCGACTTTTATGATTCCAATAAAACTACAATAAAGCAGCGTGTTGATCTGCAGTCAGAGCGTCTATGGGCTGAGAGTGTTAGCAGCCATTAGAGCGCCATTATATGCTCATACGGACTGTCCTTCACTATGACTTTCACTAAGTTCTTGCGCCAATTAGTGAGACCAGAACCAGTTCTTATCATCATGTTTGCTCATTTCTCTCAGAAAAAAATAAAAGTTTTTTCTCAGACTCTTCAGTTTCCATGCACTTACACCATCGCTTCGTGTCTGGCCTATTTATTTATTTAGTTACTTATTTTTCCTCTCTTACTTGGTTTTGTAATCTCTCTCTTCCCCCAGTACACTCCTCTAGTGCTCTTTACCATTCCTCCAGAACACTTCACTTCACTTTGCTTTATTTCAGCAATAACATATTCTCTCCATACTTCTTACAGTCTCTCTCTCTCTCTCTCTCTCCCATTCTTTTCTTTCTTCTTGTGTTTTACTCTCCATCTCACTCTTCTTCCTTCTTTCTCTCTCCTCCTCTTTTTCTCTCTTTCCTTTACCCTCTTTTCTCCTTCTCCACCATTCACTCTTTCACCGTTTCTTTCCATTTCTTTCTCTGCTCTCTTTTTCGCATTTAACTTTTTTCTTCTCGCTCCACTTCTCTCTCTATCCCCATTCACCCTCTCTCTCTTTCTTTTATGATATCACCATCATTCTCCTTCTGTTTTCTCTCATTATTTTCCTTAATCTCTTTTCTTTCTTCTAATATCACTCCTTTCTTTTAGCGCTCTCTCTCCATTGTCTCCTTCACTTTTTCTTGCCTTTTTTCCACCTCTCCCTCTTTCTCTTTCCCCTTTCATCTCTTATAGCCCTCATAACCTTTCGTTTTTTCTTTACTTTTTTGTGTGCACACACTCTTTCTCCCTCATTCTCTCACTTTTTCACTCCAATGCTGTTTTTCTCTCACTATTTCTCTCCACCTCCTCTCTTTCTTCTCACACTCTCCCTATTTTTCTCCCTCCCTTTTCTCTTTCCTTCCCTCTCTCCTCACTTTCTCTCCCTTTTTCTCATTCATTCTGTTATCTTTCCCTCTTTTTCTAACAACTGTCTCTCTCCCCATTCACACTTTTCCCTCCCCCTCTCATTTTCCCTCTCCCATTAACACATTCTTTCTTGCTCTATTTCTCTCTCACTTTTTCTTTTTACCTCTATATTTTTCTCCCTTCCCCCGTTTTCTCTTTTCTTCTCTCCCCCTTTCCCTTTTGCTCTATATTTTTCTCCCTCCCTCTCTCTTCACTTTGGCTCCCTTTTTCTCTTTCATTCTTTCTCTCCCAACTGTCTCTCTCCCTATTCACACTTTTCTCTTTTTTCCCTTTCCATATTTCTCTCTTTCCCTCTATCTCTTGCTCTCTTTTTCTCTCTCGCTCCCTCCTTCTCCCTTTTTTCTTTCCTTCTCACCCCTTTTTCTCCCAACTCTCTCCCCATTCATTCCTTAACTTTTTTCCTTTCTATCCTTCTCCACCTCTCTCTCTCTCTCTCATTTGCTAATTCTCTCTCCCCCTCTCTATTTTTCTGATCTTCCATCTCCTTTTCTCTCTCTCCTACTTTCTCCCTCTCTCTGTCTTTCCTGTTCTCTAGCTCTCTAACAGAACCATCAGTGTCCTCTGTCACAGAACAGCTTCGAGTCTCCCTCTCTCTCTCTCTCTTGCTCTCTCTCTTCAGCAAGACAATTCTGCACTAAGTGATGGGATGGCAGTAATTGGCCCTATTTCTCTCTCTCTCATTCACTTTCTTACTGTCCTTCTCTCTCTCTCTCTCTCTCTCTCTCTCTCTCTCTCTCTCGGCAAGCACTCTGGGGCTCACTCATGCATTCAGATTCTCTCCGCTGTGACAGAGGACAAGGAGCAGGAGGGAAAAAACGGAGAGTGAAAGGTTACACATGTCACACACTCTCCTCCTTCCTTTCTTCCGCTCTCACAGAGTTACAGAATTGATCCCTTACAGATTTGCCGCTTAGCCGCGCTCAGGGCAGAGCGTGCGCGTGGAGGACAGTATGAAGAGTGACTCAGTAAGGAAGGCACATCAGCAGGCTGATTTGACTGAAGGCTCAGGACGCCCTTGTCTGACCAATTCCTTCTCCAGAATAGCCTGATGACTCTCTCTCGCACCACTGCATCCACTCACACACACGGACGAGCCTTACAGCTACACAATCGACTCCTCTCTCTCTCTCGCTCTTCATTTATTTATTTCATGATTGAGCAGAGTTTTAATGTCATTTCATGTTTAATCTTTTTTTAATGGTACATTCTTTAACTCAGTCATGGGAACTCAATCTCAACTGAACATATTCTTCATGTTATCATTTCATGTTTAAATGTTTAGGCCATTTATTTTTGCTGTAGTTTTTCCAGTTGTAGGCTTATAATTCAATCACTTGATTGCAAATACTTAGTCTTACTAAAAAGTATAGCTGTTCACAATGTTATTACACACACACACACACACATATACACACACACATATATATATACACACACACACACACACATATATATATATATATATTTGTTTGTTTGTTTTTTTGTGATGCTAATAAAGTTTGAAATGCCCCTCTGTTTGGTCTCTTCAGCATAAAATGATGAGTGAAGCTGCTCAAAATTGTCCAAGGTTTGCAGAACTGTCCAGCTGTCCTGAGTGAACTGTGCTTAGTGAACCAACAACTTTGAATTAAAGTCGTTGTGGATCCTGTTAAAAATGTGGCAGCTGAGCCTTCTATTCACCAGCTTATTGTACAAATTTTCCATTCCACCTTAACTGGTGCTGCAATTCCACTCTGTTGTTGTACATTCTGGCACTTATATGAGCTGTAGTATTTAAGGTGGAACAGAACATCTAATTAAGAAGCTGGTGAAGAGGAAGTCAACTCCAGCCTTTTTTAAAGATGAACATGAGCCGTGCCTGTTGACAGTTCAGTTCCTCTGGAAGGGTATGAAGAGTGCAGACATCCTTTCACAGCCCAGAACAGAACATTTCTGCTCATTCAGCAATTTTCAGAGCTGTTGCTCTGTTGTCATTGTTTTACTGTGAGCTGGTGTGCGTAAATTTTGGGAACGTAAATATTACAGAGTCAAGACAGTTATGTAATAGTTCATCATTTTGGATTTGGCCTGTTTTACAGCCCTCTTTTGCAAATGCGGAGTTTGCATTTGAATATTTCATGAGTTTTAAGTCTGGAGTTGAGCAAGACAGTTAAGCAGGCATTCAGGTCAAGTCACAAGTCAGGTCAACATGCAAGTCACTGGAGTCACATTTTGTCTATCTTTCTATCTTTGACTTTTGCATAGTAATGTTTTTATTTCATATTTATACATATGCTTTGTTTAATTGTTTTTCCCCAAAAACGTTTCTCTGTATTAAGAAGAAAAATAAAACTTGTCAACGTGAAACACAAAGCTTCTGAGCTGTTGCTCAATTATGGTGGTAACCAGATATGCAAAACACATTTTTGTACACTGTGTTTTTTCACATCATGGTATTTGTAAATGAAGCTGTAACTCTGCATATTTAGTTCATTTAGAGATGGAACTTGTTTTCCAGAAGGTTCTTTGAGCGTTCAAGGTTTTGTATAGCATTTTTTATATATATATATATATATATATATATATATATATATATATATATATATATATATATAAACATTTTCTGTGCTAAAGATCCCTTGAAGAACCACCTTTTCTGTTGTGGAAAAGTATCTTTTTATTTTTCAAATTCTTTTCATTAATCTTATTTAATAAGTTGTTAGAAACTAAGAAACTGCTTCAGTTCTGTAATATTGCGATAAACAGCTGCTTGAATAACTCAAAATAAAAAATAGTCACAAAAACAAAATTCAGCAACTGCCTAAGGGTTTCTATTAAAAGTGAGTTTTGAGAAACGTGTTATAATTGCTACAGATGCAGCAGATTGAGAGAGACTGATATTAAAACTGCTGTAGTTTTTTATTAAAATTAGATACAGGCTTGTTGCAGTGTGTTGTCATTTTTTCTTCTTATTTATCTAGGTTGGTTTTATTTTCTGCTCCTTGGAGGTTTGTGAAACATCATGCATCCTGGGGCAAAGGCCAGTTGATATCATCCAACTATTCTGGGATAACCAGAAAGAGCTAAACTGTAGTTAAGAAGAATGCATGCAGTAAAAAAGGGAGAGAGAGAGAGAGAGAAATTGTCATGGAGGAAGCTAATATACTTCTCTCAGTGGCTGCTTGTTTTCTTATTGTCTCCTATATTTTTGTGTAATGCATTTAGACTTTGTTTGTGGGGACATTTGCTCCTCACATGTTGCTCCCAAAAAGCTGGAGTAAAATGTAAGACATGCTAAATGTCATAAGATTTATACAGTTTTCCTCCTTACACCAAAGGTAGTCAATAAGCCAAATTAGGAATTGGATAAGAGAAGGGAATGGGAAGCTGAAGGTAAGCTCATTCTTCTCTCTTTAAATGCTGCATCATCAGACAGCTCAACACGCTTGGAGGAGAACACTAACTTCCAATTACAACAGTTAACAGACACCTGCCTCAGCTACCATTGGGCTGAGCGATGGGAGGAGAGGAAAAGCCTTCACACACCCAGAGTGCCCAATTCTGCTGTTTTGGCTGTGGCATTGTCAGGAATTGAAAATGCCAGTGAGACTAAAGTAACCAACATGTAATGGTAGAGCTTTTTGTCACCTCCATATGAGCTTATGTGGGTTTTGACGCTGTAGGACAATTAGAAAAAAATATCCAGGACGCCTTTTCCCTAAATTTGTTCAACTGGCCCACTGGCTAGCGGCTACGGGGGAATTTGCATTTGAGACCCCTTTTCTACATCCAATACTGTTCACTACCATTTGAGGATCTAATGGATCCTTTCCATGATGGCTTAACTGGGCATGTGTACTGTGTGGGTTATATTTAGTTGACTTCAGGTAGGGATTTTGAAGAAGCTGTGGAAAAGAAGGATTTGATTTATATTATTTAATGTTATATTGTATAAAATCATTATTTTATTTTTATGTTCTAAATGATCCTTAATCAGGCCTCGGTCTTGCCTTGGTCTTGACTACTACAAAGTCTTTGGTCTTGAGTCTCAGTCTTGCCTCTAGTGGTAATGATTAGAAAACTACCAACATGTTTTGTCCTGTGTACACTTTTGCCCAGAACGTGAATTCTGAAGTCACTAAGGAGTTTAAATATAAATAATGCTTCAGCCATGCTACAAGTCAGCCAATGGCCCTGCAAACTGATACGTCACATGAAATGGAAATGTCAGAGGGAGGACGGAGTAAATATTTGAAGACTGGCTGTGCTTCTATTTGAATGCTGAGAAAAGTCTCAGCATTCTGAACCACAAATGCAGTCCCACAAAAAAGCAGACACTACTGAGAATCCCATTCAGCACTCAAACGCTCTTAATGAGCCAGAGCAGGCTGTCAGGCGGGCTGCGTTATGATCCGTTTCCTGACCGTTACAGAGTCTACAGCACACGCTCAAGCTCAGACTGAATCAATAGGCCCAGAATCACAGGACAGCGCACTCTAAATGTCAGTGCTGCTGTTCATCCCATGTAAACCCCACACCTGCCTCTATACGGAGAAGTGCAGAGAGGAGAACAACGAAAACAAAACGCTATGTTTGTAGTGTATGTAATGTTTTGTCAAGCTACAAAATGTACATCATGTGGCGAAAAGCAGATTAATTCAGTACATCCCTTGATTAAAATGAAGCAAAAACAGGTGAGATAATCTGATACATGTTTACAGGATACTTTCATCTGAGTATGTCAAAAATAAGGAAAGACTTAGTTATTAACTAATTGTTATACTGTACCTATTGTAATGTACTTGTTACTTAATATGGCATTATTATTATTAATCTATTATGTTAATTATTAGTGTACATTATTAGTGAAAACTCACTGAATTGAAATTTAATGTTGCATTACTGTGTAATGAAATTAAAAGTATTTAAAGCAGTTTTACTAAAATATTCATGTTTGAAGATGGTATGCACTGGAGTATTATTTGAGATTGAGTATATGCAATATGAAAAATATATTACTACTACTACTTTATTATTATTATTATTATTCATTTATAAAAACACACTGATGTTGCATTATAATAAGTCTACTGTTATAAAGGGATTAGAACAAATCCAGTTCACCTTCATCCCCTCTCTGCAAGAACGTTATATACTGACAGAGGAATTATGAATATTTATATTGCACTTGGCATTTTGTGGTAGTTCCATCAAAACTAATGGGGTCCATGGTCATCCATATGTAGTAAACCCTCTCTGTCTGTCTGTCCGTCTGTCTGTCTATAGTTTTGAAGTGCTGTAGGGAAGAATGTGCTAGAGCTTCAGTCACTTCATCTCCATTTCCTCAGGGACCAATCAGAAACCTGACTCACTGTCTGAATCCAACTCCTTCGGAACACACATGCGCACGCGCACACACACACACACACACACACACACACACACACACACACACACACACACACAGCATATTTCAGACTTGGGGCAGTGCAGTGCCCTTTAAAGAACCAACTTGTAATCTGATAATTAACAATCTGCTAAATTTCAAGCTGGAGAAACAAGTGCAGTGTGTGTGTGTGTGTTTGTGAGCGAGGGGGAGCGGGAGGGGTCGGAGGGGTCCTTGCTGACCTTTTCCCGCTGTAGACCCAAGCAAGCGCGGCCAGCCGGCTCACTTAGAAAAATTTAATTAGTTTAACTCCAGGCTGTATGGACTCGAGCGAGAGAGAGAGAGAGAGAGAGAGAGAGAGAGAGCATGAGAAAATATGTTGAGGGTATGTAAAAGAGCCAGTTCTTCAAAGATAGAGCATCTGTGAGACAGATGAGACAGACAGACAGAGAGAAAGAGAGAAAAAAATAGCAAGACAAGACAGGAAAAAGAAAATGGTAAAAAGAGGAGAGACAGCAAAAGACAAAGGCAAGACAAGGTAGAAAACACAACCATGTAAACAAGAAAAAGAGAGGATAGAATAAAAAAAGGAGAGATAGGTGGAAGAAAGGATACATAATTGAGGGAAGAAAAGAGAGAGGGAGAGAGATATTCTGTTTTCCATTTATGCTAGATTAGATCAACTTTGCTGCAGATCAGTGCTGCACAATCACAGACAAAATACTGGTATTGGATTTTTATATAATAATAATAATAATAATAATAATAACAACAACAACAACAACCACAAAGCCTCTATCAAAGCCTCTGACATTTCCATCATTAAAAGTTACAACTGAAAAGGATAGACACACACACACAGCCTGACAAACACACTAGGACACACTGTTCTCTCTATATCACTTAATTATTTTCTTTATTTGTCTTTTCCTCTGTTAAGAAGAACAAATCATCCTCATGGGCAAAACTTTCCACAAATACAGCACTGGCTAGACAAGGGAGGGAAAATGAGGACTCTAACCTTAAAGCATGGCTATTTTTCAAACTTTCAAACTCTCCATAAAGGTTTTAAATGGCATGGCTTTAATGGTCTTCGAGCTTCTGAGTCACAATAACACTTCCCGGTTAGCCATTTGGACTAAATGGCCTTTGAAATGAGTGTACTGTATACTAAGGGTCTCCTTCCCCAGACACAGATTGCACCTAAAGCCTAAATAGAATGTGTAATGGTGAAACACCAGCTGCATTAAAATATAGCTGAACATTATGTTATGACATTATGTTAAAGTGTTGAGAGTGGAAATGCTACTGTGGTGTAAACATAAGGCACAGGAGAATATGAGAAAATAGATGTGTCCTGTTGCCCTTGTACGAGAAAGGATGAGTCAATATGAGTCAAAGGGAAGAAACTGTGTGAGTGCAGACATGTTTTTAGCTCTTTGCGGGGAACAAGCATCTCCAAAATGATGAAAAATATGAACATTTTAATCAACGTTTACTCACTTTAAAACTGTGTTCTAGAACAGATTACTGATTAAACCTGTTAAAGTCTATATAATCTATAACCTAATCTAAAGAATTATTATATTAAACGGGGAAGCTTTTTCAGATTTTCAAAATTTCTGCATAATAAAGTAATTAAACTGTAAGCAAAGTCGTTTAGAGTGGCTGATGACTGAGATAATGTCTTCTAATTGTTTTGATACAATATTTTGGTCTAAAACATTTCCTTTCCTGGGATTTTACTTTATTTGCTCAAAATCTATTGCTTACTGTACCAAGGTCAAAAGGTCAATCTGTACATAACTTGGTTGATTTGTTATAGACTTCTTATTAAAATTCTTTATAAATAGGTGCCATTTAAAAAACTTTGACCAACATTTATGTTCTATCTGTCAAAAGGTCTTTACTGGCTAATAAGGCTTTGCATTGATTCATCATGCATGGATCTCAATGATTGAACTCGACACATCACAGATATCAGCGTACAATGAGTATAAAAGGCATTTTGTATATGTGAAAATGAAGCCAGATCTACCCCTCATGTTTTTCCTTCCTTTTGTGCTTTTGTTCCACAAAGATGTAATTTAACTGTCTGATTAACTGTGAGGCTTGGATTGACTTGACTTGATCTCTTAGTTAATGCTAATATCAGGTCATCTCAGCCTTAAAATCAAACAAGTTAACAGTAGCATGTGTTTTATAAGATTTATATCAGGTCAAACAGTGGAATTTTATGTAGCAACAAAATAATTTACTGCTATAGAGTGATGAGAAGTTTTGTTGATTTTCAAGTTAACACATCCTCTACACAGAACATATCGCTGTTGTCAGAAGAAAACCTTGTATCTTCATTTTTGTCGTTTTTCAGTTTTTGACAATTTTTTGTAAATTTCATGATGAATGGACCAAAAGAAATGTCCCAAAAAGACTTTGGGAAAAAATCTGGTTCCGTTGACTTACATTAAAAGTGAAGTTTTTTCCTTCTCCTGTAAAGTTACCATTTTTGAGATACGAGGTTTTCTTCTGACAACCGTGATATTTAAATATACCATTTTCTGCCAATTAAAGTGCATGACAATGCCAATATGAAATTGCTGAGTTAACCATACTGGAAGAAGAACCATAGAAAATAAAGCATGTTTTTGCATGCTTTAGCACAGGCCACATTCTGTTTAATTAAATCTAATTCAAATACAGTTCAGTTCCCTCCTCTGCTGAAAACATTCTCATGTCAGTGTGAAATATAACTGTAGGCTGTCTATAGGACTCCTTTGGTCCTTTGGGATAAGAATCCTAACCCTTCTTCTGAAGCATGTCATATGAATATATATGAAATTAATGATATATGAAATGGAATTTCATTAACATTCAGGGTGCCCTTTTTTCCTTTGAGGCCCTGCCTCCCAAAAGGTGTATATGGGCCTGACTAGTAGGCTACACATATGGTTAATGGGACATAATAAAGCCTAACCTACATATAGCTAATATAGCAAATTTCAGTGCTGTAGTCTAAACTGAGCTGCTACTCTAATAAAGGTATAGCCCGTAAATTTAGCTAGCAATGCATCAAGAAGTCTAAAAGAAAAAAGTAGGGTTACAAGATCATGTTTGTCCACATAAACACTAACAAACCCTTGAATTTCCAAAAGGATAAATTTATAGAAGAAGGCGAAAAAGTGGTGTGTACCTAAACAACTCCAAAAAATTAAAGTTACTCTGGGTACAGTGTCTGGAGCAGGCCTAAACCTTTCACGTTAAACCACAGCTGTTTAGAACCAGTCATATCACTAT